>NC_133315.1:765034-930236 GCF_012295235.1 Primulina huaijiensis
AGTTACTGTTAGTAATTCTGTGATATAAGTTTCGTGTGGTGCTAACGTCTCTCAGGAAATATTTTCATTAAGAGAATAGCTACTCAGGCCTTGATAGACTCAGGAGCCACCCATTCATTCATCTCAGAGACGTTTGCTAGTCACTTGGATATCAAGACCATCGGCCTCGACNAGAAGCCTTATCAGGGACCACCGAGGGGCAAGGGTCCCATTCAGCAGCAGGGGGCGCCTCAGAAGNGACGTCTTTCCAGATGACGTCACAGGCCTTCCACCAGATAGAGAGGTGGAGTTTGCCATTGATCTCATGCCAGGCACAGTGCCAATCTCTAAGGCACCGTACAGATTAGCTCCAGCAGAAATGCTAGAACTTAAGCAACAGATTCAGGAACTTTTAGACAAGGAATTTATCCGCCCGAGTTTCTCACCGTGGGGCGCGCCAGTGCTCTTTGTGAAAAAGAAGGATGGGAGCATGAGACTGTGCATCGATTACCGTGAGCTGAACAAGGTAACGATCAAGAATAAGTACCCGTTGCCTAGAATCGAAGATTTGTTTGATCAGTTACAGGGAGCTACCATGTTCTCTAAGATAGATCTTCGATCAGGGTATCATCAGCTGAAAGTGAAGAATGCAGATGTCCACAAGACAGCTTTCAGGACCAGATATGGGCATTACGAGTTCTTAGTGATGCCATTTGGAGTGACAAATGCTCCAGCTATTTTCATGGATCTCATGAACCGAGTATTTCAGCCGTTCCTCGATCAGTTCGTCATAGTATTCATTGACGATATTCTTATATATTCGAAGAGCCATGAGGAGCATAGTCAGCATTTGAGAACAGTGTTACAGGTTTTGCAGAGACACAAGTTGTATGCAAAATTCAGTAAGTGTGAATTTTGGTTGGAGAAAATAGCATTTTTAGGACATATAATATCTAGCAGTGGTATTGAGGTGGATCCAGCTAAGGTGGTTACAGTTAAAGAATGGATTGAGCCGAAGAATGCATCAGAGATCCACAGTTTCCTAGGCTTAGCAGGCTACTACAGAAAGTTTATTAAGGGATTTTCTTCGATAGCAGTGCCACTCACCTCATTGACCAAGAAGAATGTCAAATTCATATGGACTGAAGAGTGTCAGAAGAGCTTTGATACCTTGAAACAAGCTCTTATCACAGCGCCAGTGTTAGCCATGCCAGCAGGACAAGATAATTTTGTGTTGTACACCGATGCTTCTAAGCTCGGTTTGGGCGCAGTATTGATGCAGAATGGTCGGGTTATAGCTTATGCTTCCAGACAGTTAAAAGTGCATGAAAAGAATTATCCGACTCATGATCTCGAGTTAGCTGCCGTGGTCTTTGCTTTGAAGATTTGGAGACATTATTTGTACGGCGAGAGATGCCAGATATTCACTGATCACAAGAGTCTAAAGTATTTCTTCACGCAAAAAGAACTTAACATGAGACAAAGACGGTGGTTGGAGTTAGTAAAAGATTATGATTGTGAAATTAGCTATCATCCAGGGAAAGCTAATGTTGTGGCAGATGCTTTGAGTAGAAAGGTAGCAATCTTAGCACAGCTGTCAGTGCAGAGATCTCTTCAGTCTGAGATTCAAAGGTTTGACTTGGAAGTTTATCGCGAGGGCAGAGCTCCTAAGCTGTCTAATCTGATGGTCCAATCTTCCTTGTTAGACCGTATCCGAGCAGGTCAGCCTTCAGATGAGCAGTTATTGAAATGGAGGCTGAAAGATGAAGCCAAGGGCAGTGTACTCTATTCAGTGTCCGATGGTATTGTGAGATACAGAGATAGAATGTGGGTGCCTAGTGTTGATTCAATTAGACAGGATATTTTGTCAGAGGCACATGCATCTCCGTATTCTATTCATCCAGGAGGTACCAAGATGTACAAAGACCTACAGATTTTGTATTGGTGGCCAGGGATGAAGCGAGACATCCGCAGATTTGTGTCAGAATGCCTCACTTGTCAACAGGTGAAGGCAGAGCATCAGAGGCCAGCAGGAATGCTTAAGCCACTCCCTATTCCAGAGTGGAAATGGGAGAATATCACTATGGATTTTGTCGTTGGGTTGCCAAGATCAGTTAGGGGTTTTAATGCCATTTGGGTTATTGTGGACCGACTCACTAAGTCAGCACATTTCTTACCGGTGAAAACGACTTTCTCCATGACTCAGTATGCAGAGCTTTATATCCGGGATATAGTCCGTTTGCACGGGATTCCAGTTTCGATTGTGTCCGACAGGGACCCGAGGTTCACATCGTCTTTCTGGAAGAGCTTACATGCAGCCATGGGGACGAAGTTGCTTTTCAGTACAGCGTTTCACCCGCAGACAGATGGTCAGTCTGAGCGTGTGATACAGATTTTGGAGGATTTGCTGAGAGCCTGTATGATTGATTTTCAGGGGACTTGGGAGTCGAAGTTACCTCTAGTGGAGTTTACCTACAACAACAGTTTTCAATCCTCTATAGGTATGGCTCCTTATGAAGCACTATATGGAAGAAAGTGCAGATCACCGATTCATTGGGATGAAGTCGGTGAGAGATCAGAACTTGGTCCAGAGATAGTTCAGCAGACTGCAGATGTGGTAGTCAAGATTCGTGACAGAATGAAGACCGCCCAGAGCCGTCAAAAGAGTTATGCTGACAAGAGAAGAAGGGATCTTGAGTTTGCCGTAGGTGATCATGTATTCGTCAAAATAGCACCTATGAAGGGTGTTATGAGATTTGGGAAGAGAGGCAAGCTTAGTCCGAGATTTATTGGACCGTTCGAAATTCTTGACAGAGTTGGAACTCTAGCTTATCGTGTAGCCTTACCGCCGAATTTGTCCGGAGTGCACAATGTGTTCCACGTTTCTATGTTGAGGAAGTATCTAGCTAATCCTTCGCATGTTCTGAGCCATGAGCCATTGCAGTTGACTCCAGATCTGTCTTATGAGGAAAGACCGATTCAAATCTTAGACAGGCAAGAGCGTAGGCTTCGGAACAAGACGACTAAGCTAGTCAAAGTCCAGTGGCTGAATCAATCAGTGGAGGAGGCCACTTGGGAAGCTGAAACAGACATGAGACTTCGCTACCCGGAGTTGTTCGGTAAGACTTAATTTCGAGGACGAAATTTTTATAAGTGGGGGAGAAACTGTAAAGCCCAAAAATCAGTATACGTAAAATCTATGCATTTATTTAATTTATGAAATTTCATTATTTTAATATTTATGTTTAATTGATCTACGTTAAAATGTTTTCTTGAGTTTTATGTTTCAGACGATTATTCGAGGCGGGATCGAGGAAAGGAGACCGGGATGATTTTTAGTGACTTTAATTGTGGTATTTTATTTTAAGTTAGGTTTGAGATATTTTAAATAATTTATGAATTTTTAATATTTTTAAAGCCTAATTTAAATATTAAGTCATTTTAGGATTTTTAAACTTTTAAAGTTTATCAATTAGGGGATTTTAGTAAATTTATTATGGGATTAGAATTTTATTAATTTGTTGATTTGTTAACATTTTTATTAGCATGATTTATTTATTTAAAAACACTTTATAATTACTAATTAGGTGGTTTATTACACACCACACACACATATTAAAATATTCAATTATTCCAACACCTTTTCACACACACTCATACACGTATACACACACCCCTTCATTATAAACAAAACACACATGTTTTATTATATTATTTGACTAAGGAGAGAAGAGAATTTCTCTTTAAACTCTCCTCCATCAACCTCTATATCATTTCTCTCCTCTCCAACTTCTTCTTCAGCAATCGTTCCTTTCCTCTGAAATTTCCAGCAATATTTTGTTGAGTTTATTTCAAGAAAATCGAGCCACCTTCGTCCCGGATCGTCTCTCGCTCCGTCTCCGCTTCAGTGTCGTCGTTTCGGTATTATTTAATCGTCAAAGGCACGTATAATCTCTCTTTTCTGTATCGATCATGTCATATTATGCGTGTGTTGTTATTTATGCTTAAAATCATGTGTATGATGTGTAGAAGTTTGAGCAAATACGTTGGAACAGCTTTTGAAACGATTTTTAGATCTACAATTTTCGTTTTTATTGTTCTGATAAAAACTGCGAAATTTCGGTTCATATTTTGAGAAAACTTTCAAGAACAAAAATGTAGAACTTTTTAATGCCTTCGATTTGATATAAAATTCGAGATTTTTGGATTAGAATTGAGTGAGTTATGGAGTTTTTCGTGGGACTGCTCAAACTGCAACTTTTACAAAAATTGTGTTCTTGAAGTTTTATGTTGCAGGCCTCGTTGGGGATCGACGGGTGATCGTTGCTGCATATAGGTATATTATTTATGATGTTGGGATGTATAATGAAGCTTCGTTTCTTGTCGTTAGGCGCTTGGGAGATTGAATGTCGTATAGAACCGTTTGTTGTCAAAAAGTCTCGTTCACGGGTTTGTTGGGTTGATTGTGATTTTGGTTGTTTTGGGACAATTGTTTAGGCTTGGGTCATTGAATTAGTAGCCTAAGATGAGCTCGTGGTGTTGATTCTTGGTCTGTGCAGTCGAGTCGAGGGAGTTAAGCATATCACATTCAGAATTTTCGTAAGTTTCATGCCACCGCAGGTACACGGACCCGGACACGGACCTCTCCACGGGGTCCGTGCCTTTGTTTCCTTCGAGTAGCCATTTTTGCGAGCCAACACAGACCCCTTACGGACCTAGGCACGGGGTCCGTGCCTCCTATTCCTTTTGAGTATTACTTGGCAGTACCTAGACGGACCTGTACATGGACCCGGGGTCGGGGTCCATGTACTCACGTATTTTAGGAAAATTTATTTATGATTTTGAGGTTTGATGTTATGGTTTAGTGCAAGGATTTATCAAAGTCGTGTTATTGGAAATTATAGAATATCCTAAGAAATTATTGAGCTTGAGAGTAAGCATGATATTTACGTCTAAGTTATGCAAGGTAATTATGAAATTTCATGTAGTATGTTGCAGCAACGGCCCCAGTCAAAGTCCAACGAATCCCTCGACACCCAGTAAGTATGTATGACGTGCAAAGAAAATATTTTAAGTTTTTGAGGTATGCTAAATGTCTTGTGACCAAATTATGTTTAGGATTGGAAAGCGTTAAATTATGAACGGGGACCAATCCACCCGTTAAATTATGAACGGGTTAGATCGAGGTTGAAAAGCGTTAAATTATGAACGGGGACCAACCAGCCCGTTAAATTATGAACGGGGATCTTATGTATGTGGCAGTGGATACGTTTCTGTCAGCCCAGTACTGTGGTTTGTCTGATCAGGCATTTATTATGTTATGGGTCACTTGCTTTGAAACATCCTCTACGAAAAATATTGAAGTTATGTATGTTCAAGTATGTTCAAGTATGCAAGTATGTTTATGAAAAGTTTAAGTTGATGGCACGTCTAATTATGTATGTATGTAAGTTCAAGTTTATGATGTAGGTTCAACTTTCAAGTATGTATTTTATATTTTGAAATTTTATGTTGTTTTATTATGTAGTACTTGCTATCTCCAGTTTATACGTGTTGAGTCTTTAGACTCACTAGACTTGATCGATGCAGGTGAGTATGTTGAAGAGGAGACAGGAGGTGGCGACCAAGGGGCAGGCTTGGACTGAGCGGAAGGCTAAACCCGAGGACCACTAAGTTTATGTTTTTATGAAAAGTTTAAAATACTCTGCTTTTATGTTGGATGTGAGACAATTGAAACAAGTATGTTGTTGAAAAATTTATTTGGTGATGTTGATTTCAAATATTAATATGATGAATGATGAGTGACGACCTTATAGATTTTATGTTTAAGAAAATCTTAAATTTTTCCGAAAATTTTGAAGTAATAAAAAAAAAAAAAAAAAAAAATTTACGGTACGTTACAATGTGACTATATGAATGTTTGTTTTATTGATTTGGTTTAGTTTGACCGATTAGATTGATCATATGATCATGGATTTGTACCTTAAATGACACTCGTACACCTTTTAAAAAGAGAGGTTTTAGCTTCGAGATCTTGAAACATTTTCACATTCAAGAAAGATTAATCATATGAACCAAATAGTAGAAAAATTATTTATGTGCATATTTTTATTGTATTTTTAATATTATGGCACTTATGATATCACTAATTGATTTTGTTACGTGTGATATTTGTTATTTTGAAAATAATTTTTTTGATAATGTATTGGAGAATGAATGTTTATTTGATGAAGATATTAGAAAAATAAGATGTAAGGTAGTGGTTAATCATATGTATTTTGGCTTGGCGGTTGTTTTTTTTTTTTGGGAACAAACCTGTAAATTTATTTATGACGAACGTGATATGTCTTTTATTACAAGCTTATTCATCCAAGAAGAAAAATCTCTAGGCTCCCAAAAGAAGGAGGTCGGGTAAGAAGAAGCAAAAACATCAAGAGCGTGAGCTATTTGATTTGTTGTTCTTCGTACTTGTATGATCTCCACTCCGTCAGTCGTGTCCGGTAAATTCTGAATCTCTTGTATGTTCATCTCCGAGCATCCTAGCTCTTCTGTCGGGTTGATGACTACTTGCACGGTCAACAAAGAATCTAAAGCTACCTAGTTAATCATCTCGTGATATTGGACTGCTTTCTCAAATCCCTCCTTGATTGCTCTTAACTCTTCCATCTTTTACTGAAGTCGGCTTTGAGATTTGGTGTTGTAGTGTTTACTAGAAATATAAATGATAGAATATTTATGGGGTAGTGAAAAGTTACATTATTATTATTTTTAAACGAAATGAAAATAAATAGTAGTGTCCTTTCTGGTTTTAAAATTTCATAAACATTTTTAGAAAACATAATCAATCAAAGTCTTATTTAGAAAAATATAAAAGACGTAGGATCGGTGGAATGTTTAGAAAAAGGTTGAATAAACACTCCAAACATTTTCTTTTTTATACTTTTGAAATATGTGCTTCAAGCCTTTTAGGAGTCAGAAGCTAATATCGATCTTTGAAAATGCAGCGAACTACTTAAAAGTGCGGAAACAGTCTTTAACACTTGATGAAACTTAAAAACACTAGAAAAGAAAATAACACACGGTTTGTTTCTAGAAATTTGAAAGATAAAACCTTCTACGTCTCTTCTTCTTATGTTTTCAATCACTAAAAAATTTTGATCAGTATATACTTGTACAAACCCACTTCATTAAGACTTATTTTTGCCTACCGAAACTCTTTGTATTACAACTCAATACTTAATGAATATTGATTCTGAGAAAGACATTTTCCACATATTACAAACACTTCACACTTTTCAATGGATAAATAAAATGAAAAAGTATTTGAACAAATGATAACACATATGATCTTTTGAATTTGATACAACTTTAAAGCATGTGCTGGTTTTGTATAATTTCAATATGATAAACTAGAAAGTGTGAGTGATTTCTCAATTCCATAAAAATCATTATATGTGAACACATTATGAAGCTTTTTTATAAATTATCTTCAACGTTCTAAGCATCTTGAGATTGATTTACTTTCTTCGTTCTTGAAGCTTGATCTTATCTATTTACCTAGATGATATACAGAAAAAATATGATTCTTAATGAAGTTAATATCAGGCAAACTGGTAACCATGTTCTGTTTTCTAGATTGGTGATAGATTTGAAATTCAAGTGATTTAACTGTTTGTACCAAAACCAATACTTGTTACTCTGAGATGCCATAAAGAATGTAGGATCATCAGTTAGAACTATATTCCAAACAACTTTGTAGGTCTTTCCATCTATGTTTCTTCGCAAAACAATAGAACCATGAACATTTTTAACTGCACATGCATGCTTCTAGAAGGCTACTGAGTATCCATTGCCACATAGTTGACTAATGCTGATTAGATTATAACAAAGATTATCTACCATAAGTACATCATTAATAATGACATTTCCGTGAATAACCTTATTATTACCAATGGTTTTACCTTTTGAGTTATCCCCAAAAGTTATTTTTGGTACACTACAACTAATTATTTTGGAAAGTAGATTTGTTTGGCCATTTATATAAGTAGAACATCCATTGTCCAGATACTAGATGAGGCTACTATTTTTCATTCTTATTTTCATTTTCTGTAATCACAAAGTTCAGTGAATGATACCCTATCTGTTTGGGTCCAAATCTGTTTAATCCCTTAGGAACCCAATTTTGTACAATTTTGAAAGATTTTTCACTTCAAGTAGCCTTAGGGGGTGTGTGCATCATATGATTTATTCTTTTTAAAAAATGCAATTAGGATGTTGTTCTCTCATGTTGTTCTTGTTTTCCAGTCTATATATCTTCTAAACTAGTCTACAATTATAGAATCGGTAGTTTTTAACATTCGTTGAGGATTGTGCTACTGAAACTAATCTTTTACTGGATCCAATGTTCAGATGAGCTTTCCTCTCAGGTTCAACATAACAAAGACCAACATGTCTGCTTTTGTTCATCTGATTTATATGTTTCTCAACTTGAACATTAAGTTTGTTGTGTTTATATATCATACTAAATTTAACAAAGTGAATTTATTTCCCTTTGAGCATATTCAGTTTTAGTTGAGTACTGGTTTCAGAAGTGCTTTCATGGCTACTGAATCCAAGACCAGTTTTTTCTCTGGATTGTAGCTCTTGTATCTTCTCTAATGAAACAGAAGACTTATTCCATGCATTTACCAGTAGCGACAACTTCTAATTCTTAATCAATAGTGCTTGGTAATCAGCATTCACTGCTTTCTGATCATTGCAACTACTCTCTTGTGAACTTATTGATTTTATCTAACAAGCCTTGGTTTTCAGTTGTAACTTCTTCGAATAACTGAGATAGCCTTGAATACTATTCAATCATGTCATGCAATGCTTTAACTAAGTAATTGTGTGTAAATTCTTCCGAACAAAATCAAATATCTCATCAGTAGTCGAGGTTGAATCAGTATCTACCATGAGACACTGAACTTCTTCAACACTACTTTCACTGGATCCGTTCTCAGAGTCAGAAGACTCGGAACTAAAATCTTCAAACTTACTTTTGCTTTCTTCAGCAATCATCACCTTGCAATCTTTTCAAGATATCTTGTCATTGCGCTTATATTATTTCTTCTTGAAATAATCTTTTTTGGGCTTAGGACAATCAATAATAAAGTGACCAGTCTTCCTACAATTGAAACAGGTCATGTCACCAGATGATGAATCTTTCTTGAAGTTTCGATTGGGGTTCTGATATATTCTATGATTTTTCTTCATGAATTTTGAAAATTTCTTGACGAATAATGATATAACATTGTTGCTGATTTGCTCAGCAGTCCTTTCGGATAGTATTTCAGTATCAACAATAGTTGAAGCACTTGAAACAACATCAACAACAGTAAGAGTTTTAATTGACTGACTTGATAAATGATCTTCACAACTTCTTACTTCAAGTTCAAACTCATAGGTCTTCAAGTCTGCAAACAAGCCACAGAGTTATGGTTTGCTCAAATCTTTTAATTCTTTCATTACCATAATCTTAACATCTTACTCTCTAGGCAGTGCTCTCATAACCTTGAGTGCGATTTATTTGTTGCCAAGACTTGCTAGCTTGTTGATAATGCTACTTAATCTTTCATCAAAGTCATTTAAAGATTCACTGACCTTCATTTTAACATTTTGAAACTCTGCATTGCTACATAAAGTTTATTTTCATTTTTTTGGTCATTTCCTTCACATATCTAGATAAAAATTTTTCAGATTTATTTTGTAGAAGAGAACATCTTGATTTTACTGAAGGTGTTTTTGTCAAGATCCATGTACAGAATGTCATTGGCTACATTATCCAAGTTAGCTTTATTTGTATTTTCATTGGTCCATTCGCTTTATGTATTTTTACAACATTTGTGGAGCTCTTTCTATTATAGTTGTTATTGTATTGGCTTTCATAACCTTAATGGGCTATCAGTGATGACATATCACATGCCATCTTCTTGTTATGCAAGTTGAGCTCTCATCTTGATTTTTCTTTAGAAAACATGGGAAACTTACTGAAAGATGTCATAGCTTTTGCAGTAGATGTTTTAGAACGAGATAAACATGCTCTGATACCACCTGTTAAATCGGTGAAATGTTTAGAAAGAGAAGATTGAATAAACACTCCAAACTTTTTCTTTCTCATGCTTCATAAATATGTGCTTCAAACTTTTTTAGGATTCAGAAGTTAATCTAGATCTTTGAAAGTGCATCGAAATACTTAAAAGTGCGGAAATAGTCTATAAAACTTGATGAAACTTAAAAATAATAGAATGTAAAATAACACAAAGTTTGTTTCTTGAAGTTCGAATGACAAAACTCTTCTACGTATCTCATTCTTCTGTTTTCATAAAGTATCAATAAAAGACTATGATCAGTACACACTTGTACAAACCCACTTCAATAGGACTTATCCTTGCCTACTGAAACTCTTAATATTACAACTCAACACTTAATGAATATTGATTCTGGGAAATATACTTTCCACATATTACAAATATTTCACATTTTTTAGTGGATAAATATAATAAAAGAGTATGTGAACAAATGATAGCACATATGTCTTTTGAATCTGATAGAACATTAAAGCGTGTGCTGATTTTTTGTAGGCTTTCAATATGACAAGTTAGAATGTGTGAGTAATTTCGCAATTTCACAAAAAATCAGTGTATGTGAACGTATTATGAAGTCATTTTTATAAACAGTGAGGCCTTGAATCCAAGAATAGACTTGTTATTTGTTTTTGTACTCAAAACGGTAGTGATCAATAAATGATCTGTACGATTCATTTAATGGCTTTAAATAAGGTGTACTATTGTAGAGAATAGGGGTGGGCAACGGTCGGTTTGGTCCGATTTTACTCTACAACGGTTCGATTTTTTGGTTTTCGGTTTTGAATATCTCTAGTCCAAAACCAAACCATTTTATTACGATTCGGTTTTTTTGTAATATGGTTCGGTTTATACGGTCGGTTATATACGGTTAGCTAAAATTTCGTAAAGCACCAAAATTCTACGTCACTTTATGCCTCTAAAATATAAATCATAATATTTGTCAAACATTTAATTTGTGTGTGTGTGTGTGTATATANTTGGTGCCAAGTCGAGAGAAAACTAATGTCCGAAAGCATTGACAATTGACATGCTAAAAAACCATAATCTAGTGAAACAAAGAGGGAAGATACAGTTAGAAAACGACTAGGCCTACATCCACAGAAGTAGAGGTTCGTTCATTTTGCAGGGCCATCTCCTTCAAAATATTTGAACTTCCAATTCTCAAACTCCAAAATCCTGTTTAGAAAAAAAATAAAGAAATTAAATTCATTACAATTATAAAGTGATTATGAATCACAATTTTGAAACAATAACTTAAACTTAATAAAACTAATTGCAAAAATCTTTAACAAAGTCATATAAAAAAAATCCTATTTTATGGAAAAATAATAAATTCATTACAACTAATAACAATAAGTGAAAATGCTTAAACTTAACTAGTTAACTTACAATATTTCATTGAAATGATTATATATTGGTTATGTAAGAATCTCTTCCAATGCAAGAATCCCTTCCAATATTGATCAAATCTAAAAAAATAAGAAAATTATTACCATCATTAAATAACAAAATAATTCTAAAATAAAACAGAAAAAAATACACAAATTTCTTACCAGATTCAATTTCTTCAAGATGATCCAAGTTTTCTTCTACTTTAATGGGAGAAGATTTTTTGGGAACCAATCTTGAAGGCAAATGAGAGCTTGCACTAATCGAGGTGTTAATGAACTTCTAAATGAATCCAGAACACATCCCTCAGTGCAAAAAGCACTTTCCGATGCCACAGTAGAAATAAGAATCGCTAACACGTCACGAGTCATCTCAGCCAGAGTAGGAAATTTGGAAGAGTTAACCTTCCACCAAAGCAAAATATCAAAATGTTCATTTGCAACCTCAACATCTTCATCGAGATACCTATCTAACTCAGTCTTAGCATCCATATTTCCACTTTCAGCCTTATATCTCAAGTATTCTTGTTGTATTAGTGTTCTTTTATGAATATTTCCTGTGTTTATACCTGATGGCTCAACTTTACTAGTAGATGATCTTTGAGACATTTTTGAAGTGACTTTCTTATATTCTTCAAACAAAGAAGTCATATACAACTTTATTTCAACTCTTAATTGCTCCCCTTTCTCTTGCCCATGCATCTTCAAAAGCACAAAAGCCACATAATCAAATTTGAAACGAGGATCGAGCACACATGCAATAAAAATCATCTTATTCATTTTTTCTGGAGCACTCTAATATTTGTCAAATTTAGATTTCAATTTCACAACAATCTTTGAATCTTTTAATCCTTTCAGGAGATTGTCTAATATATCTTATAGCTTGTCTAACTCGTCTCACGGAATCTCCAACTTCTTTCAAGCCATCTTGAACATTGAGATTGATTATATGAGCCACACACCTCACATGAAGGTGTTTACCATCCATCAAATTACTTCCCCATTTATTGAATTGGTTTGACATCTCTTTCACTGTAGTATCATTCGAACTAGCATTATCGACTGTGATAGTGAAGACCTTATCCAAACCCCAATCAAGCAAACATTTAGTGATAACAATTGCCATATCATCACCTTTATGACTAGATATTGGAGAAAATTTAATATTCTTTTTTGCAAATTCCAGTTTTTTTCAATAAAATGAGCAGTAAGACACATATAATTAATTCTGTGTATTGAATTCCATGTGTCTGTTGTGAGGCAAACTCTTAGACGTGTCTCCTTGAAAAAGAGCTTAAGATTTTTCTTTTCTTCCAAAAAAAGTTCAAAGCAATCCCTTGTAATAATCCTACGAGATGGAATTCTAAATAATGGTTGTATCACATTTATAAAGTGTCTAGATCCTTCCATTTCCACAAAACTAAAAGGTAATTCATCGACAAGTATCATCTTGGCCAAAAGCTTTCCTGCAACCTTCTTGATCAAATCTCCAAGCATTGATTGTTATTCGATCTTTTGAAATGTTTTGAAAGGCTATTTTTGCTTGTTTAGTTTCCACATTACATGGATATTTTTTACACTTTTTCAAATGAGCACCCAAAGATGAAGTACCATTTAAACTTGAATCGGCAACATAACTTGAACCACAATAATTACATTTTGCTCTAGGTGTCCTATTAGAATCCTCATATTTCTCAAAATGTTCCCAAACAAGAGATCTAGGTCTTACAGATTTTCGCTTTTTCCCAACATCAACCGAATCTGTAGATGACGAATTAGGTGCGTTATCATTTGAACTCTTGCTTTCATCGATCATACCCTCTTTTTCTGACATCTATAAAAAAATGAAACAAATAGCCTGTCAAGAAACAATAATGATAAATATAAAAAAAGCGAGACGAGCAGGGGGTTGATGGAGTCAAAGAAGATATAAATTGGTCTAACTATCTAATATCATGCATGCTCATTGGTCAGTGAGTGTCCACACAATTATCATCCATTTCTCTTACAAAAAAAACAGTGTTCTAAATGGCAGTCGAGGCGGCGCCCTTGACCGGCCCGCCTACGCATGAGGCGGTTGTTTAAGGTGGTCCAAGATATACGGCGGTGGACAGACGGCCGAGGCGGGTGGAGGCGGCGAGCGGGCGGATGGACCAAGCGGCGAGCAAGCGGGCCAGGCGGCCAAGGCGGGTTATTTTAAAATTTTTGGAATTTAAACGTGATATTTTTTTTTGGTTTTCACTCCTTACTATCAAACTAAGGAGGAGTACAAGGAACAACCCCATTAGAGAACGTGACGAAGATTTAGATACATCAGAGGAGGAGAAATTAGAAGATGTTGATTTTGAGTCCAATGATGAGAAGATTATGAATGTAGTTGATGGTGCACATATAGATGACTTGAAAGATTAGTTATGTTTAGTCTAGTACTTGTTCTCATAATGGATTGAAACTTTGAAATTTAAATTTAGTTTTTTGGTAAAAATAATTATATTACTTTGTTAGCATACATTAATATGATGATAAATCTTTATTAATTATCTTGTTAGTTTGCAATTATGTATTTATTTGCATATTATCTAGATGATATTATATTGTATGAAGCTTATTTATATTTAAATATTATTTAATTACAAATCTTACATAAAAAAAAATGATGACTATTTGTGATTATATTGCATGATTATATATGATTATTCATAAAAAATTACTTAAAAAAATTCAATCGTGCCCGGGCGGCTTAGGCGGTAGGCGGTCACCGACAATAATATGGTCGGTTCAATTTTTCGGTTTTTTGGGTGAATAAAACCGAAAACCGAACCGAAAAATCGAATTTCATAAATTTTAAAACCGTAACCGACCGAAAAACCGATAAAACCGAACCATTTAAACCGAATTTTTCAGTTCGTTCGATTTTTTCGGTTTTATGCCCACTCCTAGTTGAGAATGACTACAATAAATAGGAACATTCTCTTATAGATAGTACAAATAAAAAAAGATGTCAATATAGTAGTTTGACAGATTATCGTGAAAAAATATCTTTCTGGATATTGCTACTGGTTTTATATTATTTCATTCTTAGTTCAGTGTACTGATATTTTTATTTAAAGGTGTGTTCTGATTTTCTTTAAGCATAATATTTTTTTTCAGGTTTTCCTCAAACATTCCGATTTCCCATTATCCTTAAGAGTTTATTTTAAACAACACATCACCAAAGTTAAAAGTATTTTTGTCAAATAAAGTCTTATTTAAGAAAATATACAAACAAAGTCCTAATTAAAAAAAAACACTATTTTTTCCCTGAGTTCCATATTATTACTGGTAATTGAATTTTTTTATTATTTATAAAAGTTATAAATTTGTTAAAATTTGGATTTTAAAAAACACATATACAGTTAGAATTCCTATATTTTCTGCGCTAATAATCCCATACTTCCAAGGTGAAAATATAAATTATTTTATTAATAAAAAAATATAGACAGAGAAGTCGTCCAAACATTGAATGAGATATTAGCAATAAATGCAGACATAGCACATAATTGTAGAAAGGTCACTGGAGAGGCTTGAGCTCACTTCCAGCTGAAAGCACGCGAAATCTTCTCAAATTGGCGCCAAGTACTATAAATGAAGACGAATTCTACCCGTTGAGAGCGAAAGCATCAGACGCCATGCGCACTCGCTTTCTCGCCACCGAGCACTCCGCTACGGCTGTTCGGCCCCTGGATTATGTCCGCCTTCCATCCCCTCACATTCCTCCTCCAGATCTTCCGCCGTTCTCCGCCGATTTCGCACAGTCCTTTAATGATGTTGCTGTTTTCAATGTCTCTTCCGAAATTGACAAGCTTCAAATCGACGATGCTCTTTCCATCTTCCTTTCTGACGTGCTTCCACACTTCTTCGATGTTGCTGATTATGAGGAACGGGGAATTGCTAGCTCCAAGGAAAATTTCGAGGTTAGCTTTACTGTGATTTTTGTTTCGTTTGAAATTGCGTTTTGTTTTGACGATTTTGTTGTTCTAATGCGCGATGTTATAGGAAGATTTAGGTGTGTTTTGAAATTTTATTTTCTAAGAATGTGATTCTCTGAAGGATTAAGTTCTTTGAAAATCAATTTGGAGTTGGTTTCAGTTATTGTTATACGCTCGAATAGTTGTTTTTTTTACTAAGTTTTGCATCAATTCTGCTGGAACTTTATTAATCTAATTTTACGACTGGAATATTGAGATCTGATGCTAAAACCTCAATATCATCATTGTGATCGTGACATGTCATCTGTTGTGTTGTAGTGCGGTCATGGAAATCTTTATCAAATAAATAAATGATCAAATCGAGTTTGAATTATTGTTTCAGAATATCATATGCTGTAAAATTGAATCATGCTTTCATACTTGGTATTCAGGATACTGATCGATTACCTGTTCATCCATTTGCAGGTAAAACATGAGAAAACATCCAATATTAAGGGCTGGATTGGTACTGAATTTGCGCAATTTGAAGTTCCCCAGATGGATGCTTCCTCGCTTTCATCAGTAATTTTTCCTTCTGAGAGCATAGATGCACATTGATATTATATTTTTTTTGCCTAACTTACAAACTCTCTTTCTACCTACTCCTATCTGTATTCAGCCAAAAAGTGCATTTCGTTATCAAATGGAGAGCTTGTGTACTTTCTCGGAGATTTCAGATGCTGAATGTACTATGGTAAATATTTGAACTTTATCTCCAGCTCTGTGCATTTAATAGCCCCCATCTTTGTGTTGTGATTAGTGCAAGCCATCCTAGATTGAACAACCAGTCTTCTCCTCCAGACTTTGTATGACGTACAAGTGGTAGAAAGGATCTTACAAATGACTGGAATTTGGCACTTTTAGAAAGGAAAAAAATTATCAACTGGGGAGAGGTTATTTAGTTTGGAACGGTTTACCACACATAATATCTCTCATAATACTGAGGATGTATGCATGGAATTTTATCTATTTGATGTTTGCAAGAAGTTGAAGTAGTTGAAATTTGTCTGACATGTTATTTGTCCTTTTCACAATCCATTAGTTTATAGTGGCATAATATAACATGCAAGAAGAATTCTTCCTCCACATTTTTCTGATTGGCTTCTAAGATGGATACTTCTTACTTGTTATTTTTCCTGAAAGTAAATTCTTTGATAATCAGTTTTAAAGTGATATTGCAGGATCTAAGTCATACTGAGCTTAGGCTACCTGATCACCTAAAGATTAAACAATCTGTTTATTCAGTTGATGACATGAAGATGGAATACCCAATTGAGCATAATGTTCATTTGCTGGAAAATACTGATTCTATTCAAGGACAAAATATTTCCCATAATGTTAAATTTCCCCTTTTTGAAGTTGATGCGGGAAGTCTATATACGGTTGACAAAATATATATGGAGGATCCACTTCTAATTTTTGAGAATGTTGAAACTCAGCAGTTGACAGAACTAGATGGTGTAATTGGTGACAGCAAGGAGCTTTTGGGTTCTATGGAATTTGACTTAATGAAGTATGTACTAAATCAACGTGTTTCAGTTCAGTTCCTCGAAGAGACAAAATTTTCACTGGAAGTTGACTATTTAAGTATTTTAGAACACACAAACTTCCATAAATGTTCCACGCTCCATCAGGGGAAGCCGGATGATTCAGTTTGTTCAATGAACCCAATCCTCTTCAATGAATTTCAGTTCTTTGATTTGGTTATATATAATTTCTATGAGGTATTCTCAGATGCAGCAAAGGAGATTGAGGCAGAGACATGTAAATCCATGTTTGGAGAATTTATGAACTTTAAAAGTTTTAATGAAATGATCGTGTGCCCTCAGCTAACACTCATGGACGACTCTTTCAAATCACTGCCTGTACCTATGCTCTCAGATTGTAAAAATACTTACTCATTGCCTTCATACATTGAAGAAATACTTCTGACGCAGTTAGATTGGCAGTCTTCATCAACATCTGATGATCTGTATCTAGACTGGGATTTTCTTGGAGAATATGATTGCAATATTGTTGAACATTCTTCTTGCTGGAAAATGTTGTGGGAAATAGATACTTACAGCATTGACTCATCTATCAATTCTAGTGACAACGGAAAGCTGATATTTAATTATATTCTCTCTGAAAATCAATCCAATGAACAAAGCGCAGAAAACCACAATGACATGCTGAATCTACCTTTTAGTGACGTCTCTATATTCCATAATTCACCTTCTTCTTCTGGTAAATTAGATTCTAATGGCTTGATGAATCCTGCAGATCAAAGAATGACAAATGGTGTTGAGAAAGTTCCATTGTTTGGGGCATCCATGTCTAATGATCTTGAATTTTTTTTGAATCCTCTCAACTTCAATATGCGAAGGGTGAGCTTGCCTGAAGACAAGTCCACTAATACCAATACTATGTGTCAAGTGCTTGCATCCAATGATGATTCATTAGCTGCTAAAGCTGCCACTTTCGTTCCGGAGCAGTGGAATGTCAAATTGCATCATGTATGGTTGTTAGATAGAGTTCTAATACACATCGATTGATAGCGTCGTCGAACAAGTTATATCTAGTTGTTACAGATATCATGTTTCTGGATATGACATGCTTTTCTGTATTTTCTGATGCCAAGCATCCAAAATGATTGATAATTTAGTTTTGAAAAAATCATTTGAACATTGCATGTATGAAATCATATGATGGAACAATTTCGAGGTTGTGGTTATTTGAATAGACCATGATATAATAGGGCTAAGGCATGAGATAACTGATAACTGTCATGTCAGGAAGTGTAGGCATTGAATTTGCTGAACTCTTTCAGTTCAGATATTAAGCTGTGTTTTTTCTTCTTCTCTTCTCCTAACTGAGTAGCAATCCAAAGCAATCGATCTTCGTTTAAAATTTTCCGTTTTACTGTGGGAAAATCCTTCAGTTACTTTTTGCTAATTGGGTATTTAATCTTTGTTTACTCTTGCTAATACACCATCATAAAGTAGATTTTCAACTTTTTCAAGAAATGCAGTTGTATTAAATGATTAATTTTTCAAGGATCACATTCCATGCTTCATAGTTTGGTCAAGCTTTGCTCATCGGTCCATGCAAAAGTTCTGAATCATTCAACTTTTACCAATGAACTTATGGTTGCCGTAGTTCCTGTATGTCTGTCTCAAGGATCATCTTGTGGCAATTGATTATAGTTTAATTGTTTCATGTCATCATAATCCACCTCTGAAAATTTTCTTTTATCTGTTTAAATGTATTCAGAAAGGAGATTTAGACTCCACATCAGCCGAAGAAGAGAGAAAAACTAAATTGGAAGAGATGTTAAATACTGTACAAGTGATGACGATGGATGAAAATCAACCTGTGAAAGCTGTATATGAAGATAAATCGTGCACTGTGATGCTAGTTCCATCCATGCAACCAGGATTGGAGTCAAAACAAAATGACTCGTGCAAGCCTTTTTGCCCTGACACTGTCATAATTGTGAATACCCGAAACTTCAATGATGAAATGGTAATTTCAAGGAGAAGCACATATCAAAAAATTCTTGAAATGGAGAAAGAAGGGGCACAAATTGTAGAACGTGACGTAAGTCTTCCAATAGATATTATTGCAAGTGCTAAAGTTTGCCTCACTTGGTACGACTGCAAAAATATTGGAAAGAAAGCTTCAGCTCCAAATGAGGCCTTTTCATGCTTGCCTCTATGTGTTGAAAGCATTGCAGCAAGTACTTTGACATCATTGAGTTTTGCTTTTGGTTGCTGCATCCTGGTAAGTCTTACTTGAAAGTTTTAAGATTTGGTCCATTACTCCTTTCTGCTTTAACTTCAAAGCAGTGATTCTTCTGTTTTATAAATGAAGAGTAATGGAATGTTGAGTCTTTGCACATCTCTTTGGTGGTGAGATACTGATTCAGAATGTGACGAAATGTACTTCCAGTCTGTAGTCTAGTTGCTATGGCGGTTCAAAAAGGTTTTTCTTGATAAAATAGGATATGAAGAAATAGATCATTGAGTTTATTGCACCATAATTACTAGGGAAAAATTTAGCAATGTATTAGCTTGCCAAGTTGGCTAATCAATGGAGTAATTTAAAAATCTGAACTCTATTATCTGGGGATTATACTTTTTAATCAAAACCTTTTTAATCTGATAGTGTGGTTTATTTTTGTGAAAAAAATTATTGTTAGATGTTGATTTTTGCCTTCCAGATCTTTGAGGGAGAAGGCAATTTCCTTGGTGGAATAATGGAATCATCAGATGAGCTCTACGCTGCCGCTGCAAGCTTAGGAATTGATGTGCAGATCTTCTGCTCATATTCTTCTGAGATGACTGAAGAAATTATATTATCCTGCATCAACAAAATATCAAAGTTGAACAGGGGCCTCTTTCCGAAAATGTCTGAATCGGAAAGTCTAGCAGAATCATTCCTCACAACATTTCCTTCCATAAATCCTCTTTCAGCTCATGCAATATTATCTTCAGATACCGTACTTGGCAAGTTTATGGGATTTTCAAACGAAAGTAAACTTTGTAGTCTTCGAAAATATCAGGTTTCTGAAGAAAGCGTCTCTTTGTTAAGTGCAGTAAGCAGATTTGGGGAGAGGGAGGATTCTAAATCTGGATTGACTGACTGCTCCTCGGTATCTTCAGTTCTTGACTCAGAAAATGTACAGTTCAAAAGTGCATCCGAGAGGAAGAAACCAAAATATTCTCCCAACCTTTATCATGCTGAAGAGCCTTCAAATTGCTCTTTTCATTTGGAATCTCTAAAGCTACTCCCAGATGAACTTAATCATCCCAAATTTTCTGTTTCTTGTAATTCTTGGATGCCTGGAACTGCTGCGATATTTGATGAACCCGGGAACTTCAATATATCTTTTGACGACAAATTAAGGAGTTACAGTGAAAGATTTGATGTGGATACAAATAAGATGCCCACTAATATGCCAAAACCTTATGATTTTCCATTGTCAAAAAGTCTTTCTACAATTGACACAGATTGTGATCCAGATTGGAGATCAGCAACAACTAGATTCAGCGTTCAAAGTATCAAGGCATTTGGGAATTCGCAGGAAAATTTAAAGGGTGAAGTCATTGATGTACAGGGTACTCCAGAATTTGGTGATGATTTACCGTTTGAAAATTTAGGTAGCTTTTCACCTTTTCTACTTGATGTGGAGAAAGATTATGCAGGAAGAAATTCTAGGAGTAAATTGTCTTTAAGTGCAAATAATATTGACGTGGTCACAAATCCCTTTCATACTGATTCTGCCTTTGATGCCTGGATTCCTAAAAAAGATGGACAAAGTATTGGGGAAGAAACAAAACCACATTTTGAAACCATTAACAGCGACAATATTTCCATGGAGTGCCAAAAAGGGCTTCTCAAAGTGAATATGATAGAAGAAACTCCCAAAAATTTCTGCACGCGACCTTCTCAAGAAAATCATACAAACAGTTATGGTGGCACACCACTATCCAATGCCCTTCACTCGACCCAACTGCAGCAGAGATCACCCTGGACTATTGAATTTCTCAACAGGATAAGGGAAAAAAGTAGACTGCGCAAACAGTCTCTTTCATATAACCCATCCTCCCCTTGCTTTGTTTCCTCAGGAAACACATCAAATAATGCTAAACGAAAGAGTCCCTCTATTTTTGAATCATACAAGTATGAAGTAGGTAGTACCTCAAAGAAAATAGGTGAACAAAAGAAACAAAAGAGAGCATCCCAACCACCCGATTCGATGAAGAATGAGAATACATCAACCTCACGCCCTCCGTTGTGGACACCACTAGATAAGAGGGCTAGACGAGTAAGCAACTGAGAGTCTTACTAGATGTTCTCGTAATTTTTGACATTGAATCTAATTTATTTTTCCCCAACTGCAGGTGCTATCTTTTGCAACAAAAGGAAGTGGCGGGCAAAGTAAGTTGGTCTGGAAGGATAATAATTCTCATACTGCAAAAAGAAGATTTTAGCCCCAAGTTTTTGTTGCATGAAGTTTGCAAAAGTTATATATGGCTTTGGACTTGTGTAAGCGAAGGTCAGGTGTCGTGTTATTTTGGCCCAGGTGGTGGTGTGCAAAGAGATTGCATTTGGCATACTAGCTACCCTTTTGCTTCCAGCTAATATCCACAACTATCTACTCAATTGGTTTGGTTTAGAATGCTTATGGATATAATAGTTTTGTTGTGTGCTGGAGATGGTGGGTGGAGGTTCATATTGAGTTTTTTATGGTAAGGGAAGCACAAGTGTGATAGACTGCAATTAAAATGTTTGTGTTATGTACATAGAAGGTGTTAAAGGAAATGTCAAATTTCAATGCTTCTCCCAAATAAGTATTTCTTAAGATGTAATGCGAGCCTGGTGAACCGACTCAATTTGAGTTTGATTGAGCCAGAGATTTCTTGAGCTCGAGTTCAAAAGTTCAAAATTAGTTTTATTTTATATATTTTATTAATAAAATTAAAATTTATATTTATATTATTATGTGTGTAATAATATTTTATTATATAGAATGTATATAGAGCCCATGAAAGCATGTAGGAGCTCATGGTTGTGATCTAAACTCATGATTTGAGCTCACGGACAAGTTTATGAATTTGGCAGATGTTTCTTACAACCGGCCAAAGCTTTAATCTGCTCGAAATGATGCTCCTCTTTTTTTCATATCGTGTTATCTTTCTTTTGTATGAAATTGGTTTCCTCTAGTTATTATATTCTAAATTTTCTGGGCGATTAGTTCAGTCATTTTTGTACTCTTGAGATTCTACATTTCACTTGAATTAGTTCTTTTTGCATTTGTCCTTTTCTGTGGTAGTATTATATGTTATAAAGAGATCCATATGCTAAAAAGTGAGGTGCAAGTGGCTAATGTTTAATGCAAAATTTCACAAAACGGAATAACTGTATTTTATCGCATCAGCCATAGAACAAAAAGTTGAACAAATAACGGAGAAAGATGCTGTTGAAAATGTACTATTAAAATACACGCCATGTCTGCTGGACAAAAATGCTCAACAGTTGGTCTGCACCATTACTCCAAGTATCTAGTTTTTCTTTCCGTTTTTCAGGTTACGAAGGGTCATGACAAGTTGTTGCCGTTCACCTTCTACCTCTGCAAATCTGAGACTTATTTCTGAATATCTCTCATGCATTTCTTTCAACCTTTCTTCCATGCTTTTGTTTTTTTCCCTCAGTGATATGACTTCACTCAACAAGCTGGAAGTATCACAACTACCACTGAAGTGGTCACTTTTCTGTTCCAGCATTGTTTGGTAAGTTGCTCTGGAAAAATAAACAGATTCACTTCCTTATTTTATCAAGTTAAATATTATGATATTAATGGCTCAAGTCGGTGCCAGATATTACCTTTTCATATGTTCTGTGTCCAATTCCCCTGTCGTTGGAAGGTTGTCTATACCCTTGCTTCTTTCTTCAACCGGTCTATCATTTATGTCCTTGGCACTCACCTGTGGTCAGTTTATTGTTGCTTATCATTACAATTTGGTAAATGATAACTTAATTTATACATATCACTCATGATGTGAGTTTATTGTTTCTTAAACTTATATAAGCTATCACTGATATGTCATCAAGCACAATGTTTTACATCATATGGGATTTAGTATATATCCAGGCTGGAGTATTTCAGTAACATAAAGAAAAAGGCCATGTTAGTTCACTTGATATTTTTTTAGAGCATAGTTGCTCCATGCACAAAGATATTTCAGGTTTGAGAGGTTTTGTTAAATGTTGGTTATTTTATGCTACGTATTCATAAATGTCCCAACCTGCTCTAAGTGATCTTTAAGGTTTCTCTGTGTGTTGCTCTCTTCTTCTTCTGCAGTATTATACACAAGATTCTTTGCCTTCACTGGAGACCTGATAGAATTTTGTAGTGCTGCTCTCTCGTCCTGTAAAGTTAACCATAGTTAGTCGAGTCACTGATAAGCAAGACTAACAAATGCACTAGACGTCTGTTCTTCATGTCTGACATAGTTTTATCATTCTGGAAATTTTGTGGGTTTCCTATAAATTGGTGATTACCTTCTCATTATATAAGTCACTCTGTAATTTAGAGACCTCTATCTTCAGGTTTTCTTTCTCCGATTCTGCCTGTAATAAATTATTCTTCACCTCATTATTCTTCTGTCTCAGCCTTTTCATTTCTAAATGCAAGTTCTCTTCTTTTGTTTTTGCCTGATCTATTTGAGACTTCAAAGAAATGTTTTCTTGTATAAGTTCTGCTTCCTTTCTCCCTGATGCTGCTTCTTCCTCCAAGTGTTCCTTTTCCTTGACCCAAATTCCTTTCTTTTGTTCTTGAAGGTCATGGAGTATTCTTTCATACTCGTCTCTTTTTATTTGATGTTCTTCATCAGCTTTCTGAAACAGGTTTTCAAGAATTTCATTCCTGCGTCTCAAATCATTAGCTTCTGCAATCGACATGTGCGCCAACTTTTCATTCTCCTCAATTTTTAACGACATATCAGCCGAAAGCCTTTTGAATTCCTCCTGAAGTCGCTCTGCTGCATTTGCGTTATTCCACCTTGTCTTCCTAAAGGCTTCCTCGGCTCTTATGGCTCTCTGTTCCTGCATTATTTTTGCATTAGTTACTGCATCCAAATCTTCTTCAAATGCTTGTGCCTGATTTTCCAGTTCCTTTTGCAGGTTCTCAACCTGAATCTCAAGCTCATTAACTGCATTCGAAGATCCAGAGTAATGAAGTTCCTGACTTTTGACTTCTTCCTCCAAGCTTGCTACCTGGAGCTTCAACTGCTTCACCATAGCCAAAGATTCAGTGTAATGATGTTGCATTTCCATTTTTTCTTTTTGGTTTTCCTGTAATGTGGAGTATATTTCCTTGCTTTCCGTCTCTAAACATTCATAATCCAGCTTAAGCCTCTGTAAGTCTATTCGAATCTCTGCTTTTTCATTCTTCTGGATTTCTAATTCGAAAATGAGGTTTTCAACATCCTGCTTCAACCTTTGTATTTCAGCATCATTTCCAAGATTGTTAACCAGGTATTCCAATGCTTTCATATCTTCATTTTGATCCATCTTTTTTTTTGGAACTGTTGTAAGGACTCCTGGTGCACTTTGAAGGGCTTTAATTTCACTTGAAAGTTGAGCTATTTTCATGTTCTTCTGCTCCAAATCTTTATTAAGGTCTCTTAAGGTAAGAACAAATTCAGAATTTGAATCTTCTGTTTCCTGCAACCGGAGCTTCATTTTTTTATTCAAGCACTTCTCATTTTCAAGCTCTTGCTTGACATTGTCTAGTGACCTTCTCATATTTGCAGTCTCCTTTTGTACATAAATCGATTCATCTTCCACATTCTTACAATTTGACGAGGACTTGAGTTGTTCACATTCTGCTTTAAGTGCATCTCTATCTTGTTTAAGGTAAACCATCTGCTCAGATAATTTTTGTCCTTTCTTGCTTTCCTTAATGATTTGTTGCCTAAGGGACTGTGCTTCCATTTCTGCAACCTCTGCCTTCCTTTCTAACATTTTCATTTGATTTTTCAAGTGCCCCAACCCGTTTGCTGTTTTATAATCATTATTATCCGATTCGGTATCTCCAAAGCTTCTATTTAGTTCACGACTTGTTGCTTCACTCGAGCCCTCACTCTATCGAACAAATGAAGTCAGTTCTAATTTATACAGCCGATAAGTATGTATCATATGTAATTCGTTTAATCAGTATTTGTTGATAATTAGAGACCTTACTTCAGAAGAATTTATGTTTATCTTCCCTCGACTATAGCAGTCATTGAATTCCGTATCTAAGCACTCGTCAGATTCATTCATTGGTGATAAATCATCTTCTATAAATCTGAAGTTCCGAGTGAAAAAAGAGCTTTATCATTTCAAGTTTTATTATATCACCCAGCATTGTTATGCAAAGAAAAGGAAGATGAATATTACTGCTGTTGGTCGACATTGTTACCTTGAATCAGGATTTCCTTGAATCCTCTGAACTGTAACCTGGTTTTCAATAGTAGCTTCAGGAAATATTTTACCAAGCACAAATTTTCAAATTTACCACCTCATAATTCTAAAAAAAAAAAAATTAAAGAAAGAAAAAAAATACTGGTGCAGGCTACTTTCTCTGCATCTTTGCCTCTAAATACGTGTCCATAAGTTGTGTGCAGGGACAGAACCAGGATTTTATCGCGCAAGAGATGAAGGGAAAGAACTAACGTGCAAAATTGCTCCAGATTTTGAAGTCTGTAGCGGCAAAGTTAACTTCAACGGTTTGTTTGCTTCCGCTAGATCAGCAAAATCAACCGAGACTTCTCCCAGAAAACCTGATTTCGACGATCCCTTAGAGGAATAAAATAAAATAAAACTGTTAATCTTATTTTTTTCTCATTTGTGAATCTTGGGAAGAAGAAAACGGAAAATGTGTCGCTTACAGTTGACACAATCAAGTAGTAAAATTTCTCTCTAATTCTTCCTGTTTTGATCTCTTTGACTAATTTCACCGCTTCATAGACAGGATTTTCCCATGTACAGGTTCCTTCAGCGATTGGAGCTTTCGGCAAGCTCACCGTTGGCTTTCCGACATCCACCGGAACCAGAGAAATCATGAGGCCTTTTGCTTTCATCTGTGGGACCTGGAACAACATTATATTACTGGTGAGAACTGCATTCCAAAATCTTGCATTTCTTGATCAACATATCAATTTTTCTTACAACCCATGAATAAAATGGTTTGGTTTTCGCACTGTCGCTTTAGTATTATCATCCCTGCGTTTTATGCTAAGAAGAGAACTCGTTTCTGATCCATATAATTTGGTTTAACATCCAATGTACCTGTGTTACTTGAAATTGCATCTTGAAGACAGCTTTGATCTTTTTCTCGCTTCGTTTGAACATCTTTTCTTGGATATTAAGGATTCAAATTCAAGGAATCCTTCAGTTCTTGCTGTGTGAGAACTAGGAGAAATTGAAGACTTTGTGTTGCCTAATTTGCTGCATCAAGTGGAAGGATATAATTTACTGTGGAAAATTTGGTTTTTGAAAGGAGGAGGAGAAGAATTAAATGAATAGAATAAAAATTGTTTTCATTGTGCATTAAATATTTCAGAAATTTAGCGAGGGTACTTGCATAGGTAGTAAATCTTGGTTTTGACGTTTGAGTTTCAATGTTTAGGATTTGTCCTGCATTGCATCTGCGTGCTACTTTGTATGATGCGAATTTCAATATTATATTTAAGAAAGTTTGGTATTAATTATCTAGTTTTTTTATTAAAAAAATTGTATCATTATTCTAGAAAATAACAAATAGATACCTTTCACTTCGAAAATTCTATATCACCCTGGTTATGAAATATCTAATTCATCATGGTTACGTAACCATTTGTATGTATATGTGCGTGTGTTTATATATATTATCGTTGGGTATATAATGTATTTTTTTTTGGCTTGACAAGATGCTAAATCCTCTTATTTCCGTACAAAGGTTTTAATCTCTACATTATATGCATTAACATCGATTACATACAATAATAATATTTTATATTAAAAGTTGTTTAATGTTTCAATCTAACTAATGAAGATATCGATACATCATTATTAGTAAGAAAATGACGTTCCCTATGTAAAAAAAAATGATGGGATCGTGAGTGAATAAGGTAAAATACAGTGAGGTTGTGTTGATCCCTTTATAAATGTTTTCCCCGTGACATTTCTGACACCAATGTATCCGTTGAGTCCATATTTATGTGTGTGTATTTATTGAATCAAATAACAATTTAGACTTCAAGTCAGCTGCTTGTAATTTACATTATCAAAGTCTTATTAAAGTTTGTGATGAGGTATTGAGTTCGAGATCAAATTGTAATATTCATCCAACTAAAAAAATGATAATTCAAAAATGACCGAAAAAAAGATGATTCGAAACTTTAGAATTTCTAGGTTTTTCTTCAATAAGTGGCGACAATCATGTTTGATCCTGATGTTACTATACTGTACACGTTTGTTCTTATAGTGAAAAGAAAATGTAAGTGATAAATTGAAAATCGAGAAATAGATTCGATGTTATAGTAACTAAAAAAATTAAGGAAACACCAAATACATAAAACCAAAAAATTTGGTTCCATTTCAAAGAGAACCCGAGAAAGCTGGGTTGGGTTTTGGGACTTTAATGTTTAATTCCTACATATTGAAAGGAAATTGAACCATGTATCTTCTTTGCGATTTGAAGTTGAAAATCAAAATGACATCTATCAATACCTAAACTCTCATATATAAAAATAAACGTGAATTATTAGATACACACTTCAAACAATATCTTAAAAAGTTCGATTGAACTCAACCCAATATGCATCATTGCTTGAAGTTTGAACCTTACACGTCGATGTACTTGCAAGGGGCTGAATTTGGACACGTTTTTAAATTTCATTTATTGTTGGAGGTTAAATGTTACTGTCCTGATTTAATCATCCACTTGTCAAGATTCCGTCTTAAATTGTTGGGTGACATGGATTTTTCTGCTTCAGTTCTTGCTATTCAATGTAGGTAGCTTAGATGTTATATATGGGGTATTGTTTATATCATTTGGATGGACAAGATTAACATATATGTGATTTTAAAAAAAATTAATGGACCTCATGTATGTATGGTTAAATTTGGGCCCTTGATTCTATCATGGGGTAGTGTCCCTATATTTAAGATGGAATCAACCTTCAATATACTCATTAATTCATTTTCTCTTAATCTTTTCGTTCAATGATATTGATTGAATTTGCCCTCTCATCTTTTTTCTGTGACTCGTATTACGCTTGTACTAGTCAATCTTGTCCTATATATGTTGAAATCAATACCTGAACATATTCACAACATGTCAATATTGTAAATAGGGTATTATATCATTCTGCCAGCATCATCCCTAATGTTCTGAATGATTATTCTAATTGCATTTGGGTCCCTATCAAAACATTAAAAAATTTCAAAGATTCCAAATACAATTTCAACTTCTTACGTCTAAATATTGAAGCCTTGTCTTGAATGTTGGAGTGTTGTTTTTTCACATTCGATGGATAGTGGAAATTTAAAATTTTCATTTTTACATTTAAAATATTCATCGAACATCGTATGATTTAAAATAGGATGTTAAGTTTATTTATCTTTGCATTATAAATTATGGCACCAACTAATAATTTATTTACATTTGTATTCTAGTACGTAGAATCTCTATGTTGTCTCGAGTGATGTACAACTATAATCACAGAATATTTTACTCGATAAATTTTAATCATTTGGAAAGTCCGATGGATGGTTGTTCAATGATCCATCTTATGATCACTCATCTGCATAAATAGATATCTCCATGCTCTTACCCATTAAACGTGGTGTTTACATTACAGATGCTAGTATCGAGCTCGAACGACATTTATATTTGTTTTAGGTGGTTGAATCGACTACAAAAAAATTTAGAATATACATTATGCGTCCAATGAATTTCATGATCCACTGGACTCGTGGACCTCATAATGCTATGGTATATTTAAAGACTTTATCTTTGCAGCTTGAATGAATATACAGATAAAATTAATGTCATAATTGGATAAAAACTTAAAATATTATTAAAATAAAGATTGATTTACATAAGAATTAATAAAGTTCAAGTTATAAATTAATTTACTTGGACATCTACTCTAATATTGAATGTACATAACCTAAACTTGAGTGTATTAGATTACATTAATTAAGCTATATTACTTTTAAAGTCAATAATAGGATATTAGCAGTGGGGAAAAACTTTTAAAAAGTTGGGATTAGTATTTCAGGTTATAAATACGGGTCTGTCAACCATTTCCTCTCTTTCATGAATCGGCATCACTAATTATCATCTACATGAATCTTTGCAATGGTTTTATATGATACATGTTTATTTCTTTTATTACGTGTCATTATTCTTTGGTGTGCAGTGTGCATTATTTAAATTTCCGAACTAACGCAATAGTATACAAATCATGTTAGTCAGGTAAACCACACTGGAAAACTCATGTGTGACAAGCTCGTCCGAAAAAATGTTTATAAGAGGAATCGAACTCATGACAGTTGATCAATAATACATGCTTATTTTGAAACTCTTTCATTGGTAGCAACAAATATGATAACTTGGTTTTTCTTGCGTGTCTTATGATCATGCTTTTGACTTGCATTCTGAATTCGGTAGCAATTATTTCTTATCCATATCCTTGCACAATATTGTAAAATCACAAAAGTGTAAGTTGAAAAAAATAAAATAAAAAATAAAAAATCACACAAATGTACCGCATCGTTCGCTAAATGTCTGCCAAAATGGATCTGGAAATTAGGGTTTCCACGTGAGTCCATGTTCTCCTCTCATTTCATTACGCTGTTGGCTGACATTTTTCATTTCCATTTGCATCTCTTTTCATTATTTCTCAATTTTTTATTTCACAAACAATTAATTAACTTCTTCATGCTATTATTTCATGCATGAATCAATATCTTACTGTTCATGTACGTCAAGATTTTGAAAAAACATTAAATTTGAAAAGAGTTTGTTAAAATGGGTCTGAAATACAAACCAAATTTGTATTTTTTTAACTTAAATTGGTTGGTTTTAGTACGAAAAACATGATTTTTAAGATCCGGTTCTGATCGATCACGCGAAGGAATGGTTTTTTATTCGCTCCTAAATTTTATGCAACCTGATTTGAATCGGCTAATGACACCCGACAAGTGGATATGATATGCCACAGGTAGGTCATATGTGTATATCATTATAAAGGAGACACAATTTGGAGAGGAGATGATTCTTGAAATTTAGGTTCTCTTCTTGTCATAAAACGACTCTCGATAACAGATAGCTCGGCTCAGAATGTGGGCCTGTAACCCAGATCATAGTTGTGCCTAGTTCTAAAGAGTTTCCTGGGCCTCAAAGTCCATTAGATGACTTCCTTTTCTGTGGACCTTTTAATTCCAAATAATTAATTTTTAAGTGGCTTTTTGTGGAAAAAAAAGAATTATTGGTTTCTAAATTGGTTGGCTAACTAGGTGATATGGAACCCCACAACCCAACGAAAAGATTAGGGACGAATTTAATTTTTTTAAAAAAAATTCAGTGTATTTTTAGATTGAAAATAATATTTTGACATAAATTTTAATTAAAAATAAGACATATTTTATTTAAATAACATGTTGGTTTTTATGAATAATGATTGAGATCGGAGAGAATTCCATTAGTGTGGCGTAAAATTATATTAACATTATAATATATGGCAAAAACTTGTGTGAGACGGTTTCACGGGTCGTATTTGTGATACGGATCTCTTATTTGGGTCATCCATGAAAAATTATTACTTTTTATGCTAAGAGTTGCTTTATATTGTGAATATGGGTAGGATTGACCCGTCTCACATATTAAGATCCGTGAGACGGTCTCACATAAGACACACTCATAATATAGTAGGGCAAGGTGAGAGACGGAGCTGAGACGATCACCCGCCCTTCTCAACTTTTTAATTTTGTTGATTAGGGATATAAAATTAATTATATTTTTTTCACTTTCCTTCCTAACGATTGTTCTTCGGATAAAAAATGTTTTAAAATTTTTTTTGTCTCTCAACCTCCATTTTCTGGCTCTGTCTAGTTATATTAAATTGCAATGAAAAATAATCGTATCGTCCTCTATTTTATCTTAAATTCAATTTTTTAAAAATTGTAATATTGTTAATAATGTCATGAAATTATAGAAAATGGATATGGTGAACTAAATACCAAGGTTCTAAAAAGCGTGAAGCGTCCCGAAGCGCGAATGTCGAGCTCCAAGCTTTTCCAGCTTAAGCGAGATTAGCACATGTTTAAGCGTGAAAAAGCGTTTTTTATCTTTAGTGTAATTGTAATTATCTCAAACCAATAAATAGATAAAATAATACATAAATATGATAAATTTAAGTCTAATGCATTAATTCTTATATTTATAAAATCATAAAAATATCAAAATTGCAATCTTTATTTGTTTTTGCAACTAGATCACATTAAAAATGTTAAATATTTATCAAATCATTATCAGACACGTTTAATCATAACTAAAATTAAAACATAAACATCTAAATTATAAACCTAATTTATTATTTTAAAATAAAAAGACATACCTTAAAAATAAAAAAATTAAAAAATAAATAGATGTGATTAATTGTGCTTAAACACGCTTAATTAAACACTTTGATTATGCTTAATTCGGTCAAACTACATATTGACCGCTTTTTCCGCAGCGGAGCATTTTTGCCGAGCTTCAAGCTTAAACGCGTTTAAGCGAGGTTTAAACGGGCTTTTTAGCTCGCTTAAACGCGCTTTTTAAAACACTGGTAAATACTTTTAATTTCGCTGACCAAAAAAGGCGAAGTGGCAGAAAAGAATTTTACCTAAAATACACTGTAACAGTTAAATTTGGCTTTCAAAAAGAGAAAAGGAAGGGAAAAGCAACACTAAAAAGTGCTATTCCACGTAAAAAGTCGCATTTGTGCGTGGACCACTTTTCATAGGAACACATTTAAAGACAAAAGGTCACACCCCCTAACGGCTCTCTACCATAGTTTGGACTCAACTCCACACATGCAAACATCAATTCTTGCAACTCAAGCTTTCAAGTCCAATTTTTCATTGAATTTTAAAAATTAAATTTAAATATTTTTAAAAAAACTAATAAATAAAAATGGGTTTTTTCTTTTCTCTTTTTTTTTATCTATTGGTTTTGTCATATTAGTCAATTTCAAATTTTTATTAAATAAAATCATTTTAAATCATCTAACTAAAGTGACTAACTTGCATTCATTTTCTTTAAGGTTATGTTTTGGATGACTAAATTTAATTTGGACAGAGGGATTTGATCATCTTATAAGTATTCTAAATACACTTACATTAATATTGAAATTGCGTGATTTGAAATTTACGTCAATTTTGTTCATGAAAAACAAGTTAATGAAATTTAAAATCTATTAATCCAAGTACAATCGAATTTGTGCTCCTTACTCAAATATAGCCAAATTACTTTGTATACTTTACAATCTCAAAAAAAAAAGGAAAGAATTAATCAAAATTCACAAAATTAATTTTGTTAATGAAAAAATAATAGAATTGGGAAACACTATAATAAACACTAGTGCACCTATAATTCATTTGATTTATATTTAAATGAGGATCAAAATATAATTATAAGAAATAGTGAGGAACTACACTGTAATTTTGATATATAAATTAAAAAATAAAAGAATATAAAAATGATGTCAATAAAAATTGAACCTATAACCTAAACTCAAAAAAACAATGACTCTATCCGCTGAACTATATATAACTTGCATTAAAATTTTAATATTTTATTAACATATATAATTATTAAAACAGACCATGACATCAAGTTAGTTACTCTACGTGTCTCAAGCTTAATAGAATAGTATAGAAATGGGATTGTGAGCCAACACACGACAAGCCAAACGTGTCCTATCTGTATCATTCAACTAACTCTCCGCTGTCTGTTCAAGTCCAAGCGACAATTACCTTCCCTCCCCTCAACCACCGCCGCAACTCAGTTTACTCTCATTTCCTGCTATATAATCTCCTTCTACCCTCGCAGCCCTTTTCTTCTTTCAGTTTTCTTCTCTAAAGATAGCTAAATTAGGCCAAAATAGCTAAGTTTTCTGAAGTTATGGCTGAGGAAGCCGAGAAAGTAGAGCCCAAGGCATGCGCAGAGCAGAAGCCGCCGCCGGTGGAGACGGTGGAAGCTACGAAAGACGTGGCTGAGGAGAAATCTGTTCTTCCGGCGCCTCCGCCTCACGCTGAAGAGAGAGCTGATGAATTCAAGGCTCTAGCTGTTGTTGAAAGTAATGTGTCTGTGTGTTTATGGGTTATGTTTGTGTGTTTTGATGGTATATTTTTGCTTTCTCAAAAAAAAAATTAAAAAAGTGGGTTCTTTCTGTTTGTGTGAAAAATTGTTTCTTGATTTCGGAATTTGTACTGCAACTTACTCAAGTTCACTGGAATTTTTTTCTGAATTTTGGTTGGGTTCAGGACTTGAAAATTTACTGTTTCTGCTCTCTGTGTGAGAAAGGTATCTAATTTTGATTATTAAATTGAAAGATATCTAATTTTGATTATTAAATTAACTGAGATCTATAATTTTTTCTTTCTTTTGCTGTCATGTATTTGTTGTTTTGAGCTGGAATGGCAGAGTGACAGGATCGAGAATTCTTATATTTCCAAGTTTTTGAAGGAAAAAATATAGGCTTGGGTGTTTATTTGAGCTTTTACTGAGAAAAATTTGCTTCTGTAAGAAATCAAGTTTTTAGGATAACGGTATACGGCCTTTCCTTGTTTCAAAATTGTGGTTTAATTTTTTTTTAAAAAAAATTCTTGAACTCATATGTAAAATTACAGTAATTTCAAATTTCACTCTTTACTGCCCATGATTAGCAGTACTTTAGTAGAAAATCTCCAAAAAAAAAATTCTTGAACTCATATGTAAAATTACAGTAATTTCAAAATTCACTCTTTACTGCCCATGATTAGCAGTACTTTAGTAGAAAATCTCCAAACTTCTGAAGTGTTTTTGTGTGTTTTCCAAAGAACCAGAAGCTGTTGAGGAGAAGAAACCTGAGAACTCTATAGACAGAGGTGATCAATACTACATTGAAGTATTTCTTTCGTTATCTCTTTATTTTGATGAAGGAGTAATTTGGTGGAAAACATTAGAAGTTTACAAGAAATACTAATTTTCTTGTATCTTCAGATGCTGTGCTGGCCAGGGTTGCAACAGAGAAGAGAATGTCTTTAATAAAAGCATGGGAAGAAAGTGAGAAATCTAAATCTGAGAACAAGTGAGTTCTCTCTGTTCTTTGCTCAATTTGTGAAGAGGATTGAGAGTAGTCGGAACCGAAGATCGAGAAATGTCTCACTGCTTTGATAACCAAAAACGAGTCTCGGTGGAAGAGTGCCGGAGACTAGACTTTGCTATTGGAACAGAAAATTGGTGTCGACAACTCCTGAACTCGCTCGTGATTTTTCCATACTGTCACTTGAATTGGATATCCTAATTGCGATGAATTATCCTAGCCAGCATCGAATTTTCTGGCTATGTATCTGAAAAATCATTGAAAATTTCGAAAAATTTTAGGCCTTTCTGTTTTCAGTCCTCTTCCCATTAACCATTCATTTTTTATGAGATAATTCTTCTATATTGTATAGTAATACTAGCCATATATTTGGGCCTTCCTTCCTTTGCTTTAAACCTGTGAAGGCATAAACCCAGCTTGAGATCTTTTCTTGTTTAATATCTTTAATGAATAACAATGGAAATGTGAAATGAGAGATGTAATTATTTGATTAGAAGGTTTTAATGATGTTTATGCTCCATTTACAGGGCTCAAAAGAAACTATCTGCCATCGGAGCCTGGGAAAACAGCAAGAAAGCGAGCCTAGAAGCCGAACTCAAAAAGATCGAGGTAACTAAACTTCTTTCCTTATTCATAATCTCTATCAGAAATTTTAGCCCTGACTCTGGCTTTCCATAGGAGCAATTAGAGAAAAAGAAAGCGGAGTACATTGAGAAAACGAAAAACAAGATTGCTCTCTTACACAAGGCTGCAGAAGAAAAGAGAGCGATTATCGAAGCCAAACGGGGAGAAGATCTTCTCAAGGCAGAGGAGACAGCGGCCAAGTACCGAGCAACTGGAACCAGTCCTAAGAAACTACTTGGTTTTTTTTAAGTATGAAAAATGTCGTCTCTGTGATATGTTACAGAAGTTGTATTTGTCTGTAAATTGTTGTTATTATTCCATATTGACGTCTGACTCTAATTCTTGCAATGTTTTGATTGTTTTGTGTGGTAAATTTGGTATAGAATTGTTTGTTTATTCATTTGTTTTGTGCAAGTTTCTGAAAATAGTGCTCCATTTGTCCAGAAAAGAAATGCAAGTTTGTACCAATGTTTATTGATTTGATTTTTCATGCTTTGAGAAGAGTAAGCTCAATATTCTATAGCAAACACAACGAAAATTATGTTTTTTTCAAGAAATAAAATTGTCTATTTGAGTATAAATATAATCAATTATAAAAACACTATACAAGAATGTCTCTACTGTCCCTAATATTAAATATGTCTTTGTCTGACTTTCAGACGTTGGAACGTTATGCTTTGTTTTTCTAACCGAGAGAATATCTCTGAGATGCACGTCAACAGATTAATCATTCCAATGTACGTTGAAAATAAGAGAAAATTAATGTAAACAATAAAACAAATAATGCCGAGTGTGTTTCTCTGTCTTATTATTCTTTGTGTTGTAGTAATTTTCTGTACATTATTTCTCGATCTTCCTCACTATGCATCATCATTTACATGTAAATATCATCACAAAACAAGCCAAATTCGCCAGTAAAAGTATTGATCAAACCACTTTCTGAGATATGATCCTCGAAACCGAATGTCAATTGTGATTGAATCATGTGATCATCAGCCGAAATGCTGTTGGATTGCATTTCAAATTGCCCTTCATTCAGAAGAAAACTATGAACCAAACCGTCGTCGAAATTCGGATTATCATATTGATCAATGTTATTCTTGAAATCCACTTCGCTGCACGAGTTCACCGGGTGATCCTGGCCATGAAACTGGTCTAAAGCTAGCCACTCGGTGAAAAGAACTTTTGGTAAATTGCTTTTTTGGACTCCCCACGAGTGATCTGTTTCTACTATCTGCCCTTCCTTGTTTTCAAACGATTCAGCGATAGAGTTTTGGGAGATTGGCTCAAAGGAAGGCAATGTTTCTAGTTTTAAAGGTTGGTTATTCGCGCATTCGTCTTTGATCCGAGCTTCGGTTTCAGCCGTTTTCGCCACCCTTTTCTTCAGATAAGAATGCCAGTGGTTCTTTATTTCGTTATCAGTTCTTCCAGGCAAATGACGAGCTATCTGTGACCACCTGAATTATATCAATAGTATTAAAAATCCACCAGGAGAACGTGTATCCATTGCTTCATATTAATGCTGTATGTATAGATATACATACACATAGATATATAATTTAATCTTCTGTACAATTGATCAAAAGGACTCGGTTTCTTACTTGTTGCCTAGTATTTGATGAAGGGCCATTATTGTCTCCTCTTCCTGCATGCTAAACATTCCTCTCTTTAGTCCCGGCCTTAAATAATTAATCCATCTTAACCTGCAGCTCTTCCCATTCCTCTGCAAACCTGCGATCATGTAAAACGATGATGTTACAGAATATTCGCCATAAGCCTCGGCCTGCTGGCTTAACCTAGTCAATTGAGCAAGGGACGGTGTCGATTAACGGCTAAAAAGTCAACCATAATGCTGATTTCTATCCTATAAATTAAGATGTTTAGATGGTTATACTGTCAACCTTCATCCTTATAACACAGTATTATGAAATCATATTCAACTTGAAACATATATTTATAATGTTGTTGACTTCTGGTAGCAAACTTACTGGTTCAAATATTATTCTATATATATATATATGTATATATATATATTTATTTACTGCCTTAAAGAATTAACAAATTCTGATGAAGTGTGTTAGGACCTTCAGCATGTTGGTTTGTACTAGTTTTATTACATCATCTTCCACAGACCAACATCAGAGCCTTACATATGATGTCATGATGAACAATAAGACGCCTCAATTCACGTTTATCTTCGCATTCTTTACATACAGCTTAAATGGAATGTCGACGAAAAACAACGAGGATCTAAAGATTCGAGGTGCACGCGAGCATGATCTTATATATATATTCATGATTATGTTTACATACAAGTATGGTAATAGCATGAAATTAATAATTTACCGGCATTTATAGGAACCGAGCTCCAACAACCATGGCCATATATCATGATGTAGTTTTTTAGCTTCTGATCTTCGTCCGGCGACCATAATCCCTTTCTGTGCTTCTTCTTTGTCTTATGATCTAATGGCTTGCAACCCATTCTTCAACAAGCTAAGTAGGATTCAAATTATGGAACTATTTCTTCTGTTTTTTTTGAGTTGTTTAGTGTAATATATTTGTACAAGGAATGGAGGTTTGTGAAGAATGAGGTTTTGTTGTGAAGTTGGGAATCTTGGTACTTGGAAATTTAAAGGAGGGAATTAGTAAGGAAAGTTGTTTTTTTTTCCTAAAAAAAAAAAAAAGACTGGGAAAATATGGCATTACCTACTTCTTTGTTTGATTAAAAATTATATTTAAAAAAAAGTATAATCCACTTTTTTAATATATTGTCGGTATACTCATTGTTGATTTTGTAATAAATGTATTTCACATTATCGAAGTCTAAACACAATCAAATTAATTGAATTAGGACATATTTTGAAATTGAAATTGAATTTTTCAGAGTGTTGTGTACCCAAGATTTTCCTATTTCATGTATCAAAATGAGGGGTGGTAATTTAGTGAAATAAAAAAAATATTTCAGCTTGTGTTCAAGTCTTGAAATTCTGTGTGTGTAGTCAAAAATTATGACGAGTAAAAAAAAAAAGTAAAAAGAAAAAAAAGAAGTTAATTAGAACACATTAGTTTAGACAGAGAATCTCATTATTGTCAAATGAGGAGGACTTTCGCTTAATTAAAAAAACTTGGTGCAAAAAGTATTTAAAGTGGCTAAAAAGCATGGACAATAAAAAAAAAAATTTAACTTTAGAGCACATTTCTTAAGATATAGTCAAAGATGTATACAAATATTTTTTTATCAAACAATCACCATAATAATTTTCACGAAACAAATCGATTTACATGACTTCTCCAATCATTGTAAAGCAATCCCCTCATCACCATCCCCGGTCGACCTTGAGAGGACCTTCATCGTTGGGACGTGTAGGGATGGGTGGTCAGGTCAGCTTGTTCGACGATAAGTAAAATATGTTTTTCTATCTATAGAATAGTTGGTCATGTCATCCATATATATTGTTATTCAATTCAGTAAGTGATCATACCTCATATATTTAATAACGAAAGCTTATAATGATTCATAAAAGGTTACAATTGACTCATATAACAATTTAGGTTAATCGTTTTCGTACAACAAATATAGATAAGAATAATTGATATAGAAACTTGTTATGTAGTCGCGTTTTCATATATTTAATAACGAAAGCTTATGATGATTCATAAAAGGTTACAATTGACTCATATAACAATTTAGGTTAATCGTTTTCGTACAAAAAATATAGATAAAAATAATTGATATAGAAACTTGTTATGTAGTCGCGTTTGTGTCAGCCAGAGCCTGAGGTGACATGACAATATTCTTCCTTAGTTTGGTCGGTTTTTAAGGTTATATATCCTGTGTGTAATTTACTTTTGTTTAACGTTTTAAGGGGAAAAAAAGCTATTCCGTTAAATGATATTTAAACAAAAAAAAAAAAACCATTTCCCTAATTCCCCACCAATATTAATTTCAAAGCCAAACCAAATAGAATTGAAGGATTTAACAAAGTGACATAATTAATTAAGATTTTGAGTTTATATCGACGAATGATTTACGTGTGATGTCTTTGAAGGGAAATATATTTTCTTTATTTAATTGATATGATTTCTTATCTTAAAAAATTTCTCTAATATATTCTTCCTTGTTGATATGATATTTAATATTTAATTATAGTTTTGCCTTTCTAGATAATTATGTTAAGATTTTATTGTGATATAATTTCTTCATTAAATTTAATTTTCTATTGATGAGATTATGTGGAATATTGGGTTTTACTTTTCTAGATATTATAAAGATTTCTAGATATGGTATTTATGATAATAATTTGTATGATATGATAGCTTATTCTTAATAGAATTCTTGTTTACCATATCTTGTAGGTTTCCTTGTGGAGATAAACTCTAGGAGAGATGAAGTCTATAATTAAGATAAACAAGGACATTGTTGTGTGTGCTTGGGAGTTTTCGTGGGAGAAGAGAAGAGAGAAAAGAGAAAAGTTATTTTTCGTGGAAGAGTTTTTTCGTGGAGGAGAGATTTTCGTATGAGCTTTTTCGATCTATTGACCGTGCGTTTTTCACTCTTCACTTGAAAGTTTTCGTTGCTGCATATTGTATGCACTTTTACACATTGAAGATTTCAGTGAAAATATTCTGCAAGGACGTTGCTGTTTCGAAGTGTGCTGTTTCGAGTGTTACCTTGAATGTTGCCAACATCTTCAGACAACATTCGTAACGAAGTTGACTGAAGATCGTGTTTCGTTAATTTTACTTTTGGGCTTACGTTTTTGCTTTCTTGTTTAAGTTTTTATTCTGGTTATTTGTTTTAGAAAGCATTTGTTTTCTCAACTTATTGAGGAAATTGATTTTAGTCTTAATCACTAGTGATAGGTTTTTGTGTAAACGATTTGGATTTCTAGTTATTAATTTTTGCCATAAGGCACCGCACAAGTATTTATACTTATGCATATTCAATCTTGTCCATCTAGTTATTTAAAGTCGATTTTTGTTATAAAATTTAATATTCCGCTGCATGTTGTCCGAGATGTTGTAACATCTGGCACAACACCTAAATCTGATAAAACACAAATTTGCGATTTTACATCCTAGTTTGATATTTTTATTACTTCTAGTATCTGTCGAACACAATAATTCCTAACAGTCTTCGTCTTTAAAGTTCGGTTTGGTCATTAGCAATAAAGTTTTCTTAGCGTGTCGAATCTTCATATATTGTCAATTTTTGACAAAATCCAATAATTAGCAATCATTTTTATTTAAAAAAATCAAGAATTTTGGTTATTTTATAATTAACCAAAAAATTAATAATTAACATGTCGATAGTGCAATTATATTTGGGCAAATTATGCTTATAACTTAATCATTTATTCATTACCCCAAGTCTTCGAAATATGGAGACACAAGTAACCTCATGGAAAACACTTTTAGTCTTTATTCAAAAAACACTAAACATGTTTATTAGGTTGGGTATGAACATTAACTTGTTTTACATGCAATCTTCTTACTATTATATTGAAATTCATAGTCGATTATGTTGTCAAATTTCATTCTCATTTCGTTATCTTTGTTTTTTTATATATATAAAGTTTTGGCCCTTTTCATATGTAACACAGACGTGGAGCTCATGTAATATCAATATGGTGCTGAACTGTGTAGTGTCACATCAATATTTCTGATGAAAATGAACTGAAATTGCCGAAAAGTGAAAGATACAAGAATAAGACTGAGAGTAGGTCTCTTGTGAGACGATCTCACGAATTTTTATCTGTGAGACGGGTCAACCCTATCGATATTCACAATAAAAAGTAATACTCTTAACATAAAAAGTAATATTTTTTCATGGATGACCCAAATAAGATACATGTCTCACAAAATACGACCCGTGAGACCGTCTCACACAAATTTTTGCCTAAAGACTGAAATTTAGAACATAAACTATCAATATCGAAAGAGATAAACATACTGAGATCTTTAAATACAATTTTCTCATATTTTATACAAGTTTGTTCGGATTTCCAACCGGCCAAGAGGCTATGTTATATATGACTTATAATCCTTTTTGGGTTTAGAGAGAACAAAACCAAATAAGCCGAATTGATTTTATTTTTAAATAGGTTAACTAATTAATATCATAATAATTTACTCAATTAATTATTCTAATTTAATATAAAACTTGAAGCGTGGATAGTAAATGATATTTTCTATGTTCTAATTAGTAATTAATATTTTTCGAGGCATTTCCTTGGACTCAGCTCCCTGCCGAAGGTCATATAAAATATATATTATAGTCGACTAAAAAAATCTTTGCACCAAAAAAATTCTGAATAATGATTAATAAATAATGATTTGGTATGTATTTAAAAGTCAAGTGGAATCTTCGTGTACTGTAGATGTCTTCAATTATTAAAATTCGGAAAGTCAATGACGCATAAAATATGTTAATTAATTATATTAAAAAAAAATTAGATTTGTTTGGTTTGATAATCGATTAAAGAAATAACATTTAAATCACTAATAGCATGCCGGGTTTTTTCTAGATGCAATAATTGTTCTTGCTGAATAAAGCGATCAAATCATCGGCGTTTAGGCTGCTGTACGTTTCAAAATATTTGAATCCCACCATTACAGCAAACGCTTGTTCCTACAATTGGTATCAGAGCTAAGCTCATGAGTTCGATTCTCATTGATTGCAAGAAGTGTAATTATTGGGAAAGAAATTATTGAGGTGCAATAATTGTCCCTGCTGGATAGATCGATCGAATCATGTCGCTTGAGTTGCTGTACGGTTTCAATGATTTGAATTGCACCATTACCATTAGCTATAGCATTTGGTAAAACGGCAATCACTCGATGCTACATTCTTTTTTCCATATAATTAATATGAAGTCAAGTTGATGTAATTTTTTTCCAAATCCTTGTGTTTAATAATAACAACCTGTGTTTGTTATACTTGTAATAGTAATGAAGTCAGATATTTGAGTTAGGTAAAGAAAATTAAGATTTAATCGCCATTAATTCAAAAATTTTAGTTTCGTTCATAACCTTAATTTCAAGAATTATTTAGCTTTAAATCATGTTTTACTTTGCAATTCATTACATTAATTTCCAATTTTTTATATCATTACACGAGTAGAACAAGTTTACTTAATTCTGTAGCTAAACTTGTCTTCTTTTTTTATGATTTAAACCTTAACCAAATCAAAAATTAACTTATTCAAACCAATCTGAAAGGATTACTGAAAAAGTCTCACGTGTCCTTTTGGAAAACAAAAATGTGTCGATTGTAAGTATTAAACGATTTACCAATGTTTAATACTATTTTATGTGCAACTTTATTAAATGTCATGGTTTATTTTATATTTTTTTTTTAACTTTTCTTCGGGGGCGGTTTAGGGTGGACTTTAGCCATTAACCTTAATTTATATATATATGGATATATTTTAAATAATCTAGCAATTTTTAGCATATAAAATACATATGTGGTTATTTTAATTTATATATTTATCCAATATAGTTTTATACTTTGTACGTATGATGTAAATGAGCCGAGTCGAGCTGAACTTTTGAATGTTGGGAGCTCGATTTTTATTTAACGAATTATTAATGACTCACGATTTTATTCAAACTTTTATAGAGTCTAAACGAGCGTAATAAATATATATTATAAATTTACATTTTCATTAAATTCATTAAAAATATATTATATATTTAAAGAAAAATATTACATTCTTATTAAAAAAAATTGAATATTCTAATAAATAAATTTAATGGATTTTTTTATATATTTCATAAGTAATGTGCAAAATCAATCAATCAAATATCGAAACTATTATTTTTCATCTAAGAGATGTTTCGTGAATTTACTAACGAACACGAGCTAATGAGCCGAATATTATATAGCTTAAGCTTTATTTGTTTATCTTAACGACCTTCATTAAACGAGCACAAATGAGCTTTTATCGAATCGATCTTCAAATAACTCATAAACGGTTTGGTTTATTTATATTATATCCTTAATAAAATAAAAAAATACAAATATTAAATAATAAAATCAAGCGAAACTATATTAAAATAAAAAAATTTTATAACTAAATTATTTGATTAAATAATGTATTATATAATTTCTGTTTTTTTACTTATTTTTCAGAGCGTTCATTAAAACAGTTTATTATTATCTATTATATTTATTTTGCATCTTGATATATTAAATTTTAAGATTTTTTTTTCAGATTGAAGTGTTATTGAATTTTAAAACTTATCTTGTTTATATTATAAAAATTATAATATAATTTTTTTAAAAAAAATGCGTTGAAGAACATTTAAATTTTCACAAAAACTTCTATGAAACAATTTCATGTGTCAATTTCATGAGACGGATTTTCGATCTAACTGGCCCATGAAAAATACTACTTTTTATGTTAAAATTGTTAATTTTTCGCTATAGATATGGTCTGGTTCGACCCGTCTCATAAGATATCTAGTCTTAAAATTTAATTTTTCAACCTCTCTATTTAGAAATCCTGGCTACACCGTTGTTTGTATTGGCTTGTTCTAATTTTTCTTTTTGTTTTTTGAGAGAGCTTGTCTAATTATTATTTTTAATAATGTAAGAAGTCATAGCCGTTACTATTCGATATGCATTGAGTAAACTTATGGAGTAATGCAGTAGCATGTAAATCACAATTATCCTAGTTTTAGTTATATTCGGTGGTTGTTTTCTCACCTTGTGACGGAGAAAAAAAAGATTTGTAAAAATATATCCGTGATTTCAAATATTATGTTTGTATACCATCTTAATTATATCAATGTTTTCAAAACCAAAGTTACGAAGTCTTCGATTTGAAATCTAATTGTAACAATCTCTCTCACAAATCAAAAAAAAAATTGTTAAAGAGAAAACTGATCATTGTAGTTCTTACTGTGTTAGTTCGTTGTGCTTTCTCTTTCCTCCAATCATAATCACTCATAGTAATTAAGACGACGGTTTTAGTCCTAACAATTCTCATTAATGAGATTAATTAAAAATTATGACATCGCATAATGCACGAGATTTGAGATTTTATTTGCTTTTTCAGGGATTATTCCATCCTACCCGGCAGGCAGGCAAGGAGTGCCTGCAGAGTTACATCCAAGGGCCAGAATTTTTTCTGGCACAATTTTTTTTTTTTTAATTTTTTTTTCCCATGAAGTGAAATCCCAACCATTCATATAAGGTGTGGGCACTGCCCCCACACCAAAGATCGAACAAACCCTTTTTCAGATGTAGTGCTGATATGACATTCACTTATGCATTCTTCTAATAAAAATATTTAAAAAATAATTACAACTATGATTCTATATATATTTTTTATTTTAATTTTTTATTTCTTCCAATTTCAGTTTTAATATAATATTATACTAGTTACTATGCACACGCGATGCGTGTGTATACAATCTTTTTTATTATTATCGATGAACTAAAGTGAAATTTGACAAATTATGGAGAGACTAAATTGATATTTGAATTGTTGAAATAAAAATAAAAGTGTGTGTTGAAATTAAAAAACAAAAAACAAAAGTGTAATATTAATATCATATAAGAGTAAAATTGGAAAAAAAGTTGATGTCCTCTTTAGCTAGTTATTATCATGTCCTCACACTTAAAGATAAGACATTTAAGCCATTTGAAATCTGAAAATATATCAATGTGTCATTTACTCATTCAATTCAAAAATTTGATGGTCCAAGAATGTAAAAGGTAACTGAAGTTATTTTAAATATTATCCAGCCAATTCAATTGAAGGTATTCGTGCCAAGTACAGACTCAACCCATTTTTAAAAAATATTATTATCTTATTAAAAATTCTTCATTTTATTTGATTTTCTATGTTTAGAAAATGAAGTTATGAGTTGTCGGTACAAACATGGAATGTCAACAACTGGAATTTATATATATTACGCAAAATATTTTCAAGAAACACTGAATCTGGATTCCAGAAAAATGCGACATTGTTTAATTAAATGTAATATTATTTATATATATTGTGGCCAATATGCTGTAAAGATAGTACAGTGTAAATTCTTCATACGTGACGAATTTAACTTGTCTTAAGTATGTCAAAGTTCCAACTTCATCAAGAATCTAATTTACCTGTAAATTTTTTTTTTTCACTTGGAATAATTCAATGTTATGTAAATTTTTAATTCTTCTTTACAAACGTAACTTAGAAGCGTTCTTCATTTTGTTTCATTCCTGTGAATGATTAGGGTGAGAAAAAATACCGAATTTTCGGTATACCACCCCTATGAATGATATGTAATTAGAATCATTATTTGAGTACATATATATAGGTTTTCTTCCCTATAACATACATAAATTATCATCTCATCCCACGAGTCAAACTATGTAAGTATGTTTTAAATTATTTCTTGGATACGGTTTTATATAACTATTATTTATGTTTTGTTTTTATAAAATTTTCTAAAATAAAAAATCGAATAATAATTTTTTAAAACAATTCATACATTAACAATCCAAATAATTATGCTTTAACACAAGGTTTTAATTTAGGTTAGATTCTTGATGCCTTCCGACAAATGCTCAAGAACACTAATATATACTACACTTAATTTATCTATACATATAGATGTATATGATTGGTTCTAACTTCTGTTTAATCTTAATTTATTAATGGCTCAAGCAAGTTCGGGTAGAGTATAAAGAACCAGAGAAAATCGTCACTTCTCCACATGGCAAGAATAATTTTTTTTTTTAAAAAAAATACTTATTTTCTTTTTAAAAAATAGTTATTTGAAATTCTCGAGTCTATCACCATTCAAGATTGACTCGAAACAAAACTTAAAAAGAAAAAAAAATCATCAAATTGCTCGCTGAAGTTTAGTATAAAAATAAATCAACATAGATTTAGAAGCCAACACTTGAAAAAAATAAAAGAATAAAACATTCATATCAAACATTACTTTTTTTATAAAAAATAAATTAAAGAAAATAAGAAACAATCTTGGGATTTGAGTAAAAATAGTGAAAAAAAATTGCCAAGAAAAACTTAAAGAAAATCCGACAAGTCACATTCCGATTTTAAAAAAATTGTTTTTCAAAGATCTTATTTTAAAATGTTTTTCTATTCAATCGTCTATTTCCCCAACTACAATGTTTCGGTGTTTCTCCATCATCAAATCTCCATAAAATAAAAAGTTTCTTCTTTATCAAAAATAAAAAAAATAAAATAAAAGATTTCTTCTACTTGTTAGTTGTTACATTCAAACATTATAATGGTACGTCTTTAAAAATATTTTAAATAACCAAAAAAAAAAAAAGGAACTAGACATGTTCTTGAAGCCTGGTAAAATAATTGTTCATTTTTCATGTGTTAAACGTATACATTGTGAGAAAATAAAAAATGAGTGAAAATTGCAACATGTTCAATTTCATGAACAAGAAACACTTGGTAAACTTGAAAACACACGGTTAAATAAGTTTGCTAAACCACATGATGCAACCAACATGATTCGATGCCCAACCTACGCCTCGAGAAAGCCAATTGGTTACCCTCTCGAGTTCAAAAACGCCAAATTAGAAAACAAGTTCATAGTTTTGTGAGGCCTCGGAGGATGCAACACAAAATGATCTACGGATGGATCATGTTGAACTGGAACCTGGATAGCTGCTGTGGGATGGTAGATATAACAGGTCCATATCTCTGACATAGATCAACAGAAGGCTTTGTCAACATTATTGCGGTTTTAGATATATGAATATATATTATGGCTACTATATTAAGATCAATCTCCAGTAAAGGCTGACAAAACGAGTATATATGAAATGAAGTAGAATAGTCATAAAGATCATAGGAATTACCAAATTAGGTTGATCTACTCGTTACCTGAACATTGTCATATAGCTCAAACAGTGGAACAGCAAGAAGTTTCAAGTTCTTAGGGACAGCAAAATATTCTCGTTCAGACAAGTGAACAAGGAAAAGCTTCTTGCACTCCTACGTCACCAAATAATAACGGTGAGTGTTATTTGAAAGTCAAATGAAAATATAACATACTACATGTGAATGCTGTGGTAGCACACGGCGTGGTACCTTAGGCTTTGTTATGTGTGGGGGGCAATAAGGGTACATAATGGTTTCGAAATTTGGTCTCCACCAGACTGCTACGCACTCACCAATCTGCTTGAAATTTAGCATCACAAAATAAGCATCTCCAAAGCAAAAATTTAAATAATTGTCTAACCAACATCAAGCTGATGAACAAGAAGCAGCAATAAACAACGTATATGCAGACACATGAGTCTTCTGTCTGAAACGATATATCAGCGGAATGGACATGGAACTCACATTTTTTCCTTCAGATGCACACATGATGTAACAACTAGACAAGTTTCGGAAATAATATTGATATTAAGTTTCATGCTTCTGACACTACTTGTTAGGATAGATAGCTCACCACTTTCCATTTTCACATTGGATTCTTGATATTTTCCACTGTATATTAATGGTTCCTTAAAACAGTACCTGCCAATCAGGCTGTAAAGAAGGTGAATTAGCTGCAAGTTTGCTCGAGAGTTTCCTTTTCAACCCTTCAATCTCTGTGAATTAGTTTAAAAAGAATCAGAAAAAAAATAAATAAGAAAACCGAAATTGAGTAACACAATGCTTAAAGTGAAGGAAAACTCTCTCTGAATTCACAGAATACAATGACCAATAACATGAAGTATAATTATCATACCGTTCTCTCCTGGTTTCAATCTGCCACCTGGCAGCTTGCAGAAAGTATTTCCAATTTGCAGAAGAAGGATATGGGGATGATTATGTTCTTGTACCTGAAAGTTCAGGCATATTTAACTCCAATTAGAAAAAGCAAGATGATTAAAATGTTAAGTCACATTTTAATAATTACAATAATAAGACCAAGATTAAAATTTAAAAAAAAATTAATAGAGTTGATATCCTTATGCTATGACAGAATCCTAGTTGCAGGTCCCAATTCTGATATTCTCAGGCCAAAAATTTTCCAATCATAAGATAATATAATTGCGATAATGCAATGAGATTCTGCAACAATTGAATCTCCAAAGAAGAGACTCCTAATAGGTTGATTTCCTGCTCGTGAATGCTATACTTCCTAGATGTAGTATGCATAAAATCCATCTGTTGAAATAACTCTCAGACAAGAAATTCACAAATAAATTTTCTGTAGACAGAAAGACCGCAATGGAATAAGCAATGCAGAGCACTTTTAGGACAATGACTTATCATGTTATGAAAATGACACCGATATGCCAATTTCAGTTGTGATCCAGAAATGATGTCGATGGTACATGAACTACAATGAGGGATATTGCTTCTGGCAGTATTTCCTTGGAATGATAAAAGAAAAATAGAAATATTAGCACCAGTGTATGAGATGACTACATTTCTTAATACCAGGTATTCACTATTATTCTTCTTTTTTTATCACAGTAGAGTATTATGTTCTTAAACATGACAAAAAAGTGTTGCAACTAAAATTTTTATGTACTCTACAATGGAATTGCACGTCACAGAAAAAGAAGGTAGAATAAAACCCAGTGAACTGCATTGAAACACGGCCAGATCAAACCAAGAATCTCATGATTGCTTCCGTTACACAAACAACAGATTGTTGGGAATTCAATCAAGAAGTAAAAACAAAATTCTAGTCTACCTGTGCCTCTGTTAATACATTCTGGAAAAGCAAATTAGATTTCCATGCATCTAGTCCTCCACTTCACGATATGAAACAGAGACCGTGATATAAAATTCAAAGAACTATCAACTATGTCAAAGATAAAGAATAACTATAAGTTTATTGGAAAATTATTAAAAATGCATGCTTAATAGCAACAACTTGTTTTACTTTCAGAGTCAGTATAATAGGGTCAAGAACTGATGTCCAACCAAATGTAACAAAACAAATTGAGCATGTTTGATTGTGATTCTCAGAGCGATAGGACATTAAGGTAATGTTACTAGATAAAGGCATTATAGTACTATGTGCGAACGTAGAATTTTAAGGTGAAAAAACACCGACAATCTTGTTTTCAAAGGAAACATGAAGGAAATGCTAGAACAAACAATTTTTATTAACATTTCTCAAGAAAACATCTAAAGACACAAACTTTTGACCAAATTCGGGTTCAATTAATCAAAACTTTCCTATCCACTTCCTCCATTCTAATCTTTGGACCAAATGGAGAGTTTGAGGAATATATTTAACTAAATAGCGAAGTTACTAGCATGGTTGTCAACTTGAACTGCTTCAAGACTCAATATCAAAAGATTTAACAAGAAAATATGTCAAAATGCATACGCAAAAACATCAGAATCATCGAACATGCCAACAATATCCCAATTGAGGACAAAATACGCGTACCATCAAAATCCCCTCGACGCTAGTCCTCATGCCTTCTTTCATGTAACTGCAAGCCAAAAAAGCAAACAAAATGCTGTAAAATTCGAAATATTCACCTCTAGCATTCAACCCCAAAACCCTAGACATCCAATAAATTTGATCTAGGGTTTTACATACACAATACAAACAAACAACTATAAACAATATTCTTTGATAAAAAAAAAGGAAGAAACAAAAAACATAAAAAGAAGAAAAGAAAAATACGAACTTGACTTTCATACGAGCAAGACGATCAGCGACTGAAGTATCTTTCTCCATTTTCGGCTCTTTAGTGCCGAAAGTGTAGCTCGACAGAGGATATGTATTCACCACATGTGATGTTACCATTTTCCTATCTATTCTTCGTTTTTCCTTCAATTGATCTTCGAAAAGATTGGTGCTGATAAAATTTCAATCCTTCTTCCGAAGAATTTGCAGGTAGGTGACCGAGCGGGAGGATTTGGAGCTCGTGGAGTGAGGGGTGGCAGCTACAATTAATCGAACCGAGCTGACTAGAAACTCGAGATCGTATCCAAACTCAAGTTTAAAAGTTCGAACCGATCAACACGTTTATTATTATTACTGGTTATTCACTGCACGCGATGTGTTTATATACAATTTTTTTTTATTATTATCGTCGATAATTTATCGATGAGCTAAAGTGAAATTTGTCAAATTATGGAGAGATTAAATTAATATTTGAATGATTGAAATAAAAAAAATATAAATATAAATATGTGTTGAAATTTAACAAAAAAACAAAAGTGTAATATTAGTATAATATAAGGGTAAAGTTGTAAGAAAAAGTTGGTGTCCTTCTTAAGTAGTTACTATCATGTCTTCAACTTTAATAAAATATATAATAAATTATCATTATTATTGTTATTATTATTATTTTAACGATTTTGATTTGCTACAATTTGATGTCTGAACGATTTGAATGAGAAGGTATTGATAAATTTGATGTTATATAAATTTAGATCTCACTTGATTGAGAGTTCTTGAAAACCCATTCGTTTATATTTTTAATTTATTTATCAACGAGTACAATAAATTTTAAATTCTCACAAAATGAAGTTATTTAAAATCATTTTCTCAAATTCTTCGATCTAAATTCAACTTTAGAAATTTTTGTGTCGATATTGTGAGATAAGTCGATCTGATTCATGTAACATAATTAGAGTGAAAACCTAATGGCACTTTGTATCCCATTTTAGATAAGATCTCTCGATTTCAAACCCCTGTGACCCTCAAATTCATTTATTTTTTAAAAAGGAAAGAAATATTGGGATTAGGAATGATATTTCTTTAAAATATATGAATCAAAACTCATATACTAGGAAAATATTGGAATCAAATTCTAATTATACACACACCAAACCGAAACGACGTCATCGCGTGACCTTTGGAGCTTCGCCGCCGATGCCCCGCGTGAAATTCTACTCACGGACAACGTTGCTTCAACTTCAATTTTCCCTGATTTTCAAAATTTATCGTGCTTTGGTTAGAATTTGAGGATCGGAAGAAGCTAGGTAAATGCAAATCAAGGTAAAGTGCAGCTGTGGAGAAGGCAATTGTCCTGAATGGGCAGTAGTTGAACTTCAGGGCATCGTTGAAGCCCAGCCCTCGTTTCAGGACCGCCTTCAGAACCTCCAAATCGGCGTTCTATGCCGCCCTTCTTCTCAGGTTTTCCTCGTTTACCATCCATGCGTTGTTTTCAAATCACTTGATTTCTCCATTTTTTATGAGAATGAAGGGTTTTCTGCGGTGATTTGAGAGAGGTGTTGTTTGTTTGTTTGTTGGAAATTTTGGGCATTTACGGTTCTTTGAAGGTTTCTCATTTGATTTCCTTTTGGGTTTTCAGAATGTTTACAGATTGATAGTCTTTTGAAGTGTTATTTTGTCATTGGTCGGTGTGCAGGAAAGTTACACATTCACGGTTGGGTACCATGAACTCACCGGAACAAAAGTGGCTTTGAAGAAACCAATATTAGTGTTGAAGAAGATCAAACATGGCAATGATGAATGTGAAGGCCAACTCCCGGTGAATTCTTCAATGGAATTAGATGTGATCGGTATCATTCGCCATAAGATTTTGTTCAAGACCAGGCCTAAAGCACTTATATCTAGTAAGGGCTGATTTATCATTTATGAAACATTTTAACCATGATCTCATTTACCCATTACTTCACTATAACATCATGCATGGTATGCGATTTATGAGGTGTTATACTAATGCTTATTTTAGAAAATGATTCATGCTAGCTGAATTGGACTCCAGTTCTTCATCTATTTATGTCGTAATTTCTTGCTGAAATTTGTGAGCGAGTTATAGTCTGAGATGGGGCGAAAGTTATTGATCAGAAGATAATGTGTTTGCTTATATTTCATCAAGTAAGGTATGAAAGTCCCAGTTGAGAATCAAATGACCTTTTCTTATATAGTTGGCATGTGAATCTAATTATTAAAATAGTAAGTAGCTGATGCAACTCAATTGTCTGTCTTTTGCTTATCTCACTTAATTAGCTTTATACGGCCATTCTTCATTCGAGTGAAAATGGTGACTTGGATTTAAATGGGCTTATCATACTTTTCTTTTTCCTCAAAATGTGCATATGATGGTCTACCTTCTAATTTAAATTTTCCATGACACTACAATAAACCTATCTTTACGATGTGCTGGACTTAGGTTGGTGTGAGGTTTGAGATAATGGGCCTCTAGCAAACCACTGGATTTTTGCTTTGCTGTGATGTGTATATATGTATATTGTTGATGAAATGAAATGTATGCTTTTAAATTGGAAAGATGCCATTAATTGCTTTTTTTTTTCTTAAAAAAAAATGTAAATAAAGGAGGATATCCAATTGATGATCTAAGATATATCAAGAAATACTCCATATATAGTATATAATATCTGATATATGAGCTCCAAATGTATGTTATGTGAAATCAATTTTGCTGCATCATACAGTGTATATATCATGCATTCATGTGGACGGTATTTATACTGGTAAACCAAGCAACGAAAAGGATTTGGCAACTAGACTTCACAGCAATCTCTACTGATCAATATCACCAGGAAACAACCACTTCTATGATGTGCTTGCAAGTTGATACTTCATTGATTAAATCAGAAGAACCATTGATCAGCTACCTCATGCTTCAGTTTTCCTTTCGGCATTCCATACATGTTGCAATAATGCATGCAATTCTGTTTACTGTTTGCCATGAGTATAGTGAGGAACCAGTAAAAAGCTATTGAAAAAACAAAAGATTTCGTTGTTGAGTCTGTTTTCCAACAGAATGTTTTCTGCATTATCAGATATTTGCATCAATTACACATCTTAATTTTTTTCAAAAAACATTTACTCTCTTTCATTGGATTTAGACTCGGCAGAGCGATTACATGTTTCCTTCTTTCTCAGGACCCCAAACATCAGCCAAAGGAAAGGTCAGCGTGATGGGTACTGGCAGTTCAGCAGCGCCAACGTAGCTGGGAGTGGGAACAAGCTGTTTAAATCCTAAGGATGATAAACGTAGTCGGAAATGGTGCCTATATACTTCCCGGTCCTGTATCCATTTCATTGTCATATGATGTAGCACATCACAAATCTCCTATAATATTTAGTGTTGTGTCTTTTGTTGGGTTAACTGTATTTCATGCATTAACGAAAATATTAGCACCTTTCTACGACATTACTACATTAGTTAAACACCGTGTGTTTGCTATTCTTCTGTTTTAGCATCAGTTATCGAAGCAGAGTGTTATGTTCTAAAACATGACCAGAATTTATTCTATAATATGGAATCACATGACTTAACATGCTTTTTATAAATAAAAAAAAAAAAAGGAAAAAAAGAGATGAATTTGGGTTAAGCTATTTTTTCCTGCAAATTAATTATCTTTTATTCAGTTTTTATTAGAAAAAAGTCAATCAATTCTATTTGTCCAAAAAAATTTAGGTTAATGCGGTTTTGCCCGATTTGGTTCGGTCAGTTGCCGAACTCACCGAATGCTCACCCCAATGTCTTGCATGGTGTTCAATTTTTCAATCATGTGATGTATCCGACATGCAACCACTGAGAACATATGGTTTCACTTGCGTATATTTAAACTCAAGCGTAAACAATTGCTGCAGCTCACAAAGATACACTTTCAAAATCCAAGGTTTCAAATTTCTTGATCTTAAGCTTAGAAACAGAGCACCATGTCCTGACGTAGCACCAAGAAATCATTATTTCTCCTTCTCAGTGACCGAATTTGAAACACCAAATCACAAATCCAGTCATTTGTTGCTTCAATAATGTTTCGGGATAAAAAGAATCTAAGAACACACCTTCCAGAATATGTTACAGAACTTGCAGTTGCATATCAAAAACTTTATTACAATCTAGTAGTCCTTGTTCCCGAAGTTATTGCACCAAATCTGGGAGGGGATAGGCCGGACTGGAAGATGTGGACGTTGCTGCAAAGAAAAACAAAGTCCTGTTAACTACACAATCAAGTTAAGGGCGAATATGTGTTGTACACCTTGGAAAAAAATGAATATGACATACGACCTTGCAGTGGGAAACATAACAAAATGACAATACAGACTAACTAAGAGATGTTCAAATTTACATCCATCAAATTCCATCTATTCTTTCATTATAATCATATTATGAATGAAAATTCAGAATTGTTGGGGTTTTGCAGTAACATGTAAGAGTTATGGAGAAACAGGATCTCACAACTCTCTATCTCCTTTCATTACTGGAATCTCGCATCCTTGTCTTCCAAGGATGGGCGAGTTCAGCTCAAGCCTTCGGTAAATCTATACATGTAAGGTTGTGAGTGAGATACAAAATGACACGGGTTTGAATCCTCTCATCTTGATGTTGGGGGGCACCTCGCTGACTAGTGCACGGCAACGTTTCCAACATCAGATGAAACTCAATTTAATTGGAGACTAAAACAAGGTAAAAGTCGCACCCCGCACTTGTCAAAACACATACTGGTACATCTACAACTTCCCAGTCACATACCCCAGTTGCAATTAGACAATTAGTAGACTTCCACAAACTTCCCTGAATTCCATCAAATACAAAATTTTATCAGGCTCTCCCTACAACCACCCTGAGATAGGATCTTAAAGACTTGAAGGCGAAGGCCGAAGGGTCAGGAAAGCACGGAAGATGAAGCTTCCTCATTGTCTTACAGTCCTAGATAAAATTTTAAAACAGGATTTCATAAAAACAAACATTTATAAAGTTTCTTTTAGTTCAGGAGTTTTCTGTTAGCACTTAGCATGCAGGTCCAAGAATGAACTCAAATACGAAAGATTACTATCAATAAATTGGGATAACTTTTCAAGCTTACACACACACACACACACACATCTCACCACAAATGCTTGATCAATGATCACAACATGGGTCACCCCATGAGAGATCAATCGGACGACAGTCAACTTTGTAGAGCTTACTCACATAGTCACATATCATATATAGTAGTTACACATTAATCCAGCCTATAACATAAATATGAGTCACATATTAATCCAATACAGTCTTCCCAAATTGCTTGTTCTACTGTATAGATATAAGCCCCATGGAAGAATCCAAACTCAAAAAAAACTAGAATATCATATGAAAAAGTAACAATCTTAAATCTCATCCCAGAATTTAATTTTTTTTAAAAAAAATGAAAACTTTATCGATGACAAGGAAGAACACAATCCAACCCTTCAAATACTCGAATATGCAATCAGTCGTAGCAATAATTATTATAATCCCATTATCAATAACCAAGAACTTCGGAATCAGAACAGTCAAATGTCAAATGAAGTAAAATAAAGCTAAAATCAAGATTCTAAATTTTAAGAAAAAATAAAAATCGAGTATAATGTAATAATGGCGAACACCACGAAATTCCCAATACTTTAGATACAAAGCAACAAAATCAAAATCAAATTTTAAAAATATGTTAACAAACAATGAATACAAAACACCCATATAAATGCCTGGTTATGCTTTTACCTCAAGTTGTGCAGATTTCATTGCGATCGGAATACAAATCAGAACGATGCCACACATTGCAAAAGCGGTGTTGCGCTTCCAGTGTTTGGGCCGGCAGTTGGCTCCGCCCGTGAAGCTCCACACTTTCGATCTGAAGTCTCCGCCTCCGTGCCCGTGGGCACCTTCCACGTGGTGATGCTCCCCGCCGCCGCCCATTTCTTTATCCGACCGAACTTTTATACTGCTGATGGAGCCTTAGGTCGAAAGATGAGAAACAAAGTTATCACCGATTTCGATGTTTGGATTTGGGGTTTTTTTTAAATATCTAAATCTAAATAATACAAAATTTATTTATTTATTTATTTTTCCGAATTGCATTTTACCCCTTTGTGTTGTCAAAGCTTAGAGCAAATAAGCCTTGTAATATGTATTGTATGTTAGCCCCTGTATTTTTAAACTAGGTGCATATCCGTCCCAATGGTGGTGCTTGTTTTCTCACGCGCGTGAATTGCTGGTATTTAGGATGGTCTGGACCTTCATCTGCTCCTTTCCTTCTCATTTTTTTGTGGTCTGCCTTTCTTTTTTTCTAAAGAGAGAGGAGCGTGAAGAGATTATCAAGTAATTTTGCGATACTAAGCTTGTCTAGGAACAAAATGAATCATACAAGAGTATGTCGGTATATACTCAGACTTTGTGTACCATTTATCTGCATAATCATCAACCCTAAGTCTGCTTTCTTCTATTGTTGTGCAAGCATGAAAACATGGATCATCCAAATAAAATAATACTGGTTTACAAATCCATAGGCAGAGACAACTTGTATTTGGTACTCAAACTCATTTGAATAAATGGCAAAGTAGTTTCTACCCATCTTTTTGTCTTTTGTTTATTTTCTCCCCTTGATATTTCTCCATTCCCGTTCTGGATTCTTTTCATCGATTTAGTTCGAATATCCTCAAGCATTGTGATGATTGGCTTATCCCTATCCTCCATTATGTAACTGTTGAAAGACTCACTCAAATTGTTAACTAACACATCAGACTTACTTTGTGTGGAGAAATAACTTCTTGCTCAATGAACATATGGAATCTTGTTTAGCCACTCAGCTGCAGTTTCATAATTTTGGTCCAATTAGGATCCAACTGGCCCATCTTCTTCATGAAAGCTTCAAATTGATTCATATTGGCTGTTGTTGCTGCTTTCCAAAAAAACTCTTTTCAACCCAAAGCTCCTAAAGTTTTGGTACATGTGTCTGAGGCAAAATCTATGTTCACTAGCAGGTACCAACTCTTTCAGTGCCTCTACAAGCCCTTTCTGCCTATCAGATATGAATATCAGAATGTCCACACCCAAACCACCAATATCATCCAACAACTCTGTCAAGAACCATGTCCAACTTTCTCTATTTTCAACAAGAACCACCGCAAGTGCTATTGGGACCATGTTCTCATTCCCATATCTTCCAATAACAAGAAGCAATTGACCACGATATACGGTTTTCAAAAAAATCCATCAAGTTCAATTATTGTTGTAATCGACATTCACGAAACTTATTTGATTTGTTGTATTGAGTGAGAATTGAAGGAAAGGAAATTGAGAACATTTCGTGGTTTTTCCTTACTAAAAGAATGAATGTTTTATAACTGTTTATACATGAATACTCATTAACAAACTAACAACCACTTAACTGCTATTCTAACCAATAATTAACTGTCTAAGTTTATCTAAGCCTTATGTTAAGCTAATACACCCCCTCAAGATGGACGATATATGTCTTTGATAGCCATCTTGGACATGAGAGCAGATAGTGAAGAGAAAGGAAGTGGTTTCGTGAACATGTCGGCGAGCTGCAAATGCGATCGTACAAGCAGAAGTTTGATTACCCCAGCACCTATCTTTTCCCGCACAAAATGGCAATCGATTTCAATGTGTTTGGTGCGTTCATGGAAGATTGGATTGTTAGGGATGTGGATGGCAGCATGGTTGTCACAAAAAATGGTTGCTGGAGAAGACAAAGTAACATGAAAATCTTTTAACAACTGCAATATCCAAACCAGTTCACTGGTGGTTCCTGCCAAAGCTCGGTATTTGGCTTCAGCTGAAGATCGAGAGGTGGTGGTCTGCTATTTAGCTTTCCAAGAGACAAGAGAATCACCAAGAAACACGCAAAATCCCGTGACAGAACGACGAGTATCGGGGCAGGATGCCCAATCAGCATCCGAAAAGGCCTTAATCTGAATTGATGAAGAAGCAGAAAAGAAGATTCCTTGGCCAGGAGATGACTTAAGGTACCTGAGTAAGTGGTGAGCTGCTGTCATAGCTCGATACCAGGAGGCAAAGTTATCTCCGGTTAGCAGCTGCGAGACGAGGACGAGTCCTGGACTGTCAGAATGATGTATGTAGTATGGACTCATGGAATCATCAGAATGTGTGATCGCTTGTGCCATTGCAGAAGAAACCCAAGCAAAAGAACGATTAAATCGATTGGATTCAGGCGGATGAATTCAATCAGATTGTCAGAGTATGCGAGCACTCCGATTTGATCGGAGATCTTCAATTAAGGGCTGAGCGGTTTGCTCTGATACCATATTGAGTGAGAATTGAAGGAAAGGAAATTGAGAACATTTCCTCGTTTTTCCTTACTGAAAGAATGAATGTTTTACAAGTGTTTATACATGAACACTCATTAACAAGCTAACAACCACTTAACTGCTATTCTAACTAATAATTAACTGTCTAAGCTTATCTAAGCATTATGTTAAGCTAATATGTTGGGTTGACAGTTGTAATCGACAAAGTATTTTTTTTTATATTCTCGAATCACAAGAATGTATAAGTAAATAGCAATTAAAATTGATTTATCGTATGAAAGTACACAAAAATTCATATGAGCATTACGAGTCAATTTTATGACATGGGTCTCCTTTTCGATCTGACTCATGAAAAAATATCATTTTTATGTCAAAAATATTATTTTTCATTTCAGGTAAAGATGATGTCCATCCATCTCATATAGTTAAATATAAATATTTGAGTCTGTCTCATATGATATTTACTCATAAAAGTTACAAAACAAAATATTTGAAAATAATAATTTTTTTTATACTTTTAAGATCTATTCTCATTTTAAAAAATATTTATATACTTCCACAAAAAAAACTCCTTCTTAAACTTGCCACTCCTCCATTACTGCTCATTTCCAGCATTAACTTGCATTATCAAACTAGCTTAACTTGCATTTTGATACAACTAATTCTCCTGCCATTGGCAATGGCGGATTCCCCTTGTTAACCAAATTGCTAATAACAATAATCTAGAAGCAGGGAACGAAAGCAATCTCGTAAAGAAAAAACATTAAACAAAAATGAACATACTATTGAAAGTATGAATATCGTGTATACAAGAACAACAAGAAAACAGTAACTCAAACAGAGGCAGTACGAAGTTCAGTTTTCTTAAAACAGATTTGTCCCCTCTAAAGATGCTTCGAGGATCAGGACGAACAATTATTTCTCATGATACAATGACAAAACCATACAGCAACTTACCATGAAGTAACTACACCAATGAATTGAAAATGTACCTTTATTTTTTCGCCAAAACTCAACGGAAGTCAAATGAAAAACTAACAATATGAAATGCAAAAGAATGTTTGAGTAGGATTTTGAGTGTGTTTGTAAAATATATTTTATATGTAATTGAGAAAATGTTCAAAATATTTATAAGCTCCAAAATGCAAGTTAAAAGTCATGCAAGATTTATTAGTAAATTAATATTGCAATTAACTCAAGAAAATAAAGAGTCAAAAGTCTTCAATTAATTTAATAATGTGTAAAGTCAAAATACAAGCTTCCACAGTAATGAGATACAACTTATTAGAAAATATGAAGAACTAAAAGACACTATCACCTTCACGAGCCACAACTTTAATTTGATTCAAATTTCCAACACCCCTTGCTCGCATTGGTGGCACGCTCCATTCTACTTGGCCATGTCTTTCACCCTAGTCCTCATATCCATAACGACACCCTACATGTTGGCCTTCAACGCCTCCAGGGCCCTCCGTGCCCACGGCGGGTTCAACATGATTGCCACTCTTCTGCAAATATCCCCCGAGCTATCCATCTCCAGGCCCGAATCCACTCTCTTCGCCATCCAAGATTCCGCCATCTCCAATCTCTCGATCCTACCGAGGGCAATGCGGCAGCTCCTCCGCTACCACGCCACCTCCTCCATTCTCCCCACGGCTGAGCTGTTCAAGAAACCGCCTGGGTTTTGCTTCCAAACCCTTCTTCAAGACAAGAACCTGGTGATCACCAAGAACGATGCGAATACAGGTTCGATTATGATCAACAATGTCCTGGTTTCTCACCCTGATTTGTTTCGTGAAGTCCCGTTCGCTGTGCACGGTGTTCTCCGGCCTTTCGACACGATTTTGTTACGTGTCAATCTTCATACATTACAACCCATGCCATAGACACGTAATGGTAGTGGCTTGCTGAAGAATAGGTCAACTGGAGTAGTGGGAATTGAGGATCAAATTATATTAGTTTTTTATAATTGGCTTAGTGGGTTAGTGGGTAGTTATTATCATTTAGAATTCCTGATGTCTATAAATAATTGTACTTGTTTTTAAAGAAGGGGATCGGTTGTTCAGAAAAATTCACTCATTTCTTCCTAAATTGTTTCTTTTCTTTTTATATCAAATTCTAGCTTATCAATTGGTATCAGAGCCAGGTTACAATACGCCTCCATCATGGAAACCCGTGGTAAAAGCAATGCAGAATTTCGCAACGACGTCAATGAAATTTTAGCCCGACATGAATCGAACTTTGACCAAGTTCACGTGACCTTGCAAAAGGTGTTAACCGAGCTTCAATCTCTTCGACTCTCGCACAGCCCAAACACGAATCATCTTGAAACCAATCCTTTTGGCAGAAACGAAACCTTACAACAACATACCTCTCACTCTAACTCCTCCAACGAAAACCATCATCAACATCTTTCCTTGTCATTCCCCAAATTCAATGGGGAAGATTCAACGGGTTGGATCTATAAAGTTGAGCAATATTTTGAGATAAAAAATATTGCACCAGATGAACAAGTCCAACTAGCTTCCTTTCATTTAGAAGGAATTGCTCTTTAATGGCATCGGTGGTTGACGAAATTCCGCGGGCCATTGACATGGAATGAATTCTCTAAAGCTGTTCTTCTTCGTTTTGGCCCAACTGATTACGAAGACCCATCGGAAGCTCTAAGTAGGCTGAAACAAACCACAACAGTAGCAGCTTACCAAGAAGTTTTCGAAAAACTTTCTCACCAAGTTGATGGTCTACCCGAGAATTTCCTCATTGGCTGTTTTATTGCAGGTCTTCGTGATGACATCCGCCTAGACGTGAAAATAAAACAACCAAAAGCTCTAACAGATGCCATTGGCATTGCTCGATTAATAGAGGAGCGAAACCAATTACAAAAGAAATCAAGCCAGCCATTCCGCCCCACTCCAACTACAGTGGCCCCAAAAGTTAATGCAAATCCTACAGCCGGTATACTAGGACCTCCACCCAACCAGCGTGTTAATTCTACTCCTCCAAATTTCCGTCGAATCACCAACCAAGAGGCACGAGAGAGAAGGGAGAAGGGGCTATGTTACTATTGTGACGAGAAGTTCATTCCAGGCCATCGATGTGAGCGACCACAATTGTTCATGATCGAAGATTCCATACATTCAAGCTCGGGAGATGATGATATCATTCCAGAACGTCCACAAGGTCTATTGGAAATTCCTGAAATTTCTTTTCATGCCATCACAGGAACTAAGCATCCTCAAACATTGCGTGTCATGGGAAAACTGAAAAACAGGGATATCACGGTGTTAATTGATGGTGGCAGCACTCACAACTTCCTGGATCAAGCCATAGTCACTAAGTATGGATTACCGGTGGTCCGTGCCAAAATGTTTCAAGTCATGGTAGCTAATGGAGAGAAGATAGAATGTTCTGGGCAGTGTCAAGCACTAACCATCATGATCCAGGGTCACTCCATCACAACAGATTATTATATTCTTCCTGTCGCTGCGTGCCAATTGGTTTTGGGTGTACAATGGCTTGAAACTCTTGGACCTATCAAAACTGATTATAGTAAGCTCACAATGACCTTCCGAGTCGACGGAGTCTCCCACACCTTCCAAGGACTGAAGCAGGCTAACATTGAGGCTTTGACAGAGAAGGAATTCAACAACATACATGGTACTGGTTTCTTATTCCAAATTAATTCTATTTCTACAAATAGCAACCAAAATCCATACCCACCTAGCCTCGGCCACTTCTTAGAGGAATTTTCTCACGTCTTTAAAACACCCACTCACTTACCTCCAAAGCATTTACACGATCACCACATTCCATTGCAACCAAACTAAGGCCCTGTGAGTGTACGACCATACCGATACCATTACTACCAAAAAAACCGAAATAGAAAGAATGGTGCAAGAGCTACTACAATCAGGGCTGATAAGAACCAGCAACAGCCCATTCTCTTCCCCTGTGTTGTTGGTGAAGAAGGTTGATGGAAGCTGGAGATTTTGTGTAGATTATTGAGCATTGAATAACATCACTGTCAAAGATAAATATCCAATACCTGTGATTGACGAGCTTCTGGATGAACTCCATGGAGCCAAAATTTTTTCCAAGTTGGATTTACGTGCTGGCTATCACCAAATTAGAGTAAAAGAGGAAGACATTCTAAAGACGGCTTTTCGAACACATGAAGGGCATTATGAGTTCGTTGTAATGCCGTTTGGCCTCACCAATGCGCCTGCCACATTCCAAAGTTTAATGAATGATCTCTTTCGTCCTTATCTTCGAAAGTTTATTTTGGTATTCTTTGATGATATTTTGGTGTACTCGAAATCCTGCGACGATCATACCTCACATTTGAGAATCGTTTTACAAATCTTATCAACTAACCGTTTGTTTGCAAAAGATTCCAAGTGTGAGTTTGGTGTTTCACAAGTTGATTACTTGGGCCACAAAATATCGGAACAAGGAGTGGCGGTGGATCCAACCAAAATACAAGCTGTCATTGAGTGGCCAACCCCAACCACAATAAAAGGTGTCCGAGGATTCTTGGGTTTAGCAGGTTACTACCGAAAGTTTATCCGCAATTTTGGAGGTATAGCAGCTCCTTTGACTAAGCTCTTAACCAAGGATGGCTTCGAATGGAATGAGACAGCACAAATGGCCTTCAACAAATTGAAAGAGTTGTTGACCTCCCCGCCTGTTTTATGCCTCCCTGATTTCTCTCAAAGATTTGTAATTGAATGTGATGCTAGTGGGATTGGAATTGGGGCAGTCCTCACTCAAAACAGCCGCCCAATCGCATATTTCAGTGAAGCTTTAAAAGGTTCAGCCTTGGTGTTGTCTACATATGAGAAAGAGATGCTGGCTATTGTCAAGGCCATCAAGAAATGGCGTCCATATCTCCTTGGGAAGCCGTTTACAGTACGCACCGATCAAAAAAGTCTCAAATATCTATTGGAGCAACGCATCACAACACCGGCACAGACCCGATGGCTTCCAAAGCTACTTGGATACGATTATGAGATTGAATACAAGAAAGGAGTTGAAAATCAAGGTGCGGACTCTTTATCACGTGTATTTGAATTTCAATTTTTGTCTATCTCACTACCCCATGCAGATTGGTGGCCAATACTCCAAAAAGAAATTGCACAAAACTCCTTCTACGAGAAACTGAGAAAAGAAAATTCTCCTTTATGCTATCGTAATATGCTCTTACGAGATGGTGTATGGTTCAAGGGAGATAAAATTTTATTGTGCCCGACATCCACATTGATTCCACAAATACTGGTTGATTGCCATTCGTCTCCAATCGGAGGGCACTTTGGGTTCCACAAAACCCTTTTTCGTATCAAGCAAAGCTTCATTTGGCCAAATATGCGTCGAACAGTGAAAGAATTCTTGCAACAATGCGATGTTTGTCAGCGTAACAAGACCGATTGCATGAAACCTGCTGGCCTACTCCAACCATTACCAGTACCTGTTCGCGCTTGGACAGATATTTCAATGGATTTTATTGAAGGGTTACCCCCATCTAATGGGTTTACCGTCATCATGGTGGTTGTGGATCGATTGACGAAATATGGTCATTTTGTAGCCATGAAACACCCATTCACAGCACTCACTGTGGCCAAGTCCTTTGTTGCAAATGTGGTTCGTCTCTATGGAGTTCCAACGTCAATTGTTAGCGATCGAGACAAAGTTTTCATTAGTTCATTTTAGCAAGCACTATTCCAGCTGCAAGGAACCAAACTTTGCATGATTTCAAGTTATCATCCCTAATCCGATGGACAAACCGAGGTAGTGAATCGAATCTTGGAGCAATATTTAAGATGTTTTGTTAGTGATCAACCACGGAAATGGGCAGAATGGATCCCATGGGCTGAGTTCAGTTACAATACGTCAGTTCATTCGTCCACCAAAATGACTCCATTTGAAGCTGTTTACGGTATTCCGCCTCCAACTCCACTAGCTTATATTCCAGGTACAGCCCGTGTTCAAGCGGTTGATGAGTTCTTGCGCGACCGTGACTCCATTTTGCGAGAATTGCGCCATAATCTTTTGATAGCCAGAGATCGAATGAAAAGTATAGCTGATCGGAATCGACGAGAGGCTTCTTTCAATATCGGAGATTATGTATATTTAAAGCTCCAACCATACCGCCAAACTTCTGTAGCCTTTCGACGTAATATGAAGCTTGCTCCACGCTTCTTTGGACCATATGAGATCATACAAAAAGTTGGTGCAGTAGCGTATAAGTTGGCTCTTCCTCCAGGTTCTCAAATTCACAATGTGTTCCATGTAATTTTGTTACGTAAACATCTGGGGCCTATCATTCCGACCTCTGCTCAACTTCCTCCTGTTGCCGATGATTCTACTATTCTTCCTCAACCAGAAGTCATCTTAAACCGACGAGTAATTCAAAAGGGAAGGTTTCAACCACGATCTGAAGTTTTAGTCAAATGGAAAGGGACACAAGTTGAAGATGCTACATGGGAAAATGCACGACGCTTTGCTAAGATGTATCCTGAATTCATCCTTGAGGACAAGGATGCTTAAGCAAAGGGGAATTGTTACATGTCAATCTTCATACATTACAACCCATGCCATAGACACGTAATGGTAGTGGCTTGCTGAAGAATAGGTCAACTGGAGTAGTTGGAATTGAGGATCAAATTATATTAGTTTTTTTATAATTGGCTTAGTGGGTTAGTGGGTAGTTATTATCATTTAGAATTCCTGATATCTATAAATAATTGTACTTGTCTTTAAAGAAGGGGATCGGTTGTTCAGAAAAAATTCACTCATTTCTTCCTAAATTGTTTCTTTTCTTTCTATATCAAATTCTAGCTTATCAATCTTCTGCTGTGTGAGATGTGTCTACTGATCAGACCAATATCGTTGCTTCAAATCCTACAGATGACATTGAATGGAACATAATTGCCAGAATACTCAGCTCTCATGGATTTGTTTCTTTCGCAATTGGATTGAACTCAATTCTTGACGGTATTCTTGAAGATTATAGTAATTTGAGCTCTGTCACTGTCTTTGCTCCCCCAAATTCGAGCTTTATTTCGTCGCCATCACCATTGTTGGACAGAATTGTGAAGCTTAACATTCTTCCTTGGAGGTTTTCTCATATGGAGTGGTTAGCTGCAGGGAATTCATCTCCGAAAACGCTGGTTCCGGGTTACGATCTCAAGATAAAAACATTTTAGGGGTTTTTGGATATTAATGGAGTGGAGATTAGTAGACCAGATTTTTTCTTATCCAAGAAATTTTTTGGTTTTGATTCAATTCAGACGAGATTTCAATATTCAGATGATGGTTTTGTAAATTTAAATGGACTATTTCTACCTTTAATTCAACACATCTTTCGTCATCTCATTTCACGAGTCAAAAAAATAATTTAGTTTTTCTGTTTCAATAATCTGTTTTTTCTTTTTTTTTTTACATCGAATATAAAATGAGTTTTTTTAACAAAATTACATCGTTTATTCACAAATGATGATCTTATTTCAGAATCACGATATACTTACTACTCATAATATGAGACACGTACAACTTAGACAATCTATTAATGATCATTTAAATCCAATATGTAGCACTCATAATTTTTTTTAGAAGATATTTCTTTAATATTTATTAGTTGAAAGCGTAGCTTGGAAATTGGTATGAGTTGACATAGATGTATAATAATGTATATTAATTCTTGTGCCAGAAATGGCCAGTTGATTCAACTGAATTATATATATATATATTCTTCTGTCACATTAATGTATTAAGATGTATAGTATGCAGTCGAATGACATAATAAATCATCATGATTCTTCTGTCACATTAATGTATTAAGATGTATAGTATGCAGTCGAATGACATAATAAATCATGCCACCTAGTAAACCAAAGAATTATGGACTTTTGATCAAGTCCAAGCCACACTTTTCAACTTATAGAAAAGTAAATATTAATTATATAGATGCAAGGAGAAGTTAGCCTGCAATTAGATGCCTTTTGGTTGACTTCCAATATATATTTAAAAAAATGAAACTAAGTAATTGGAAAAAAATTTCGCATGTTCTCTGTTACATTAACAATTGATTGCTACGTATTGAGTTTTTATTAGTCTAACAATAACAATTTTTAAAATATGCTGAATTAGAAAACAGTTGTTATAATTTGATATACGTGACAATTAATGATCAGTGGAACACAAAATAAATTCTTCCTGATTAATTAATTTTTTTAGTGGAATGCCATGATGAAGAAAACTCTATCAATGGATTGACTTATAAGGGCGAATCCCTTATTTTAAACTTGGCTAGCAATTTTTATTATGTGTCACGATTTTTATATTATTTCTATAAAAAAAATTATAAAATTTGGTACAACAATGGCTATCTCCACCCCTCATCAGTTCAAGTTCTGTTGGATTGACTTTTAGTAAAATATTGGGTGCTAGATTAAGTGATTGCAAAGCTCAAGTATAAATAGGTTCTTAACCTGATATATAGTTCCTAACTTGTGACAGGAGTTTCTTGTTTTGTTTGAAGAAGAATAGGCTGTCTTGTGCATGATAATATACATCCGATATGAAAATATCGACCCTTTTCGAGTTCTTTTTCGCACTCGTAATTCTTGTAGGGTTGGTGGATCTAGCCAACTTCAGGCACATGAAACATGGCGCCGATGAAGGAGCTGGAGTGCATACCATAAGAGCTAACTATGAATCCTTCTTCTTGAAATACCGGATCTCTGCTGCTCCATACCAAGTAGAATCGAAGGCAAACGAGCGCAAGGCGTTGCACGTTGTGTCGCGTAGGCTTGTTCCCGACGGGCCTAATCCTCTCCACAATTAAGCTAGGGACAAGAATTCAGAGTGTTATATATNTATTTAAAATGCATATATATACATTATTGGATAAATATGGTCGGCTTATATTTTATTTAAAACACCCATATATATTTTAATTCATCAAATATTTCCTTGTTGTGGTCTCTTTTTATTACATCCATGGTCTCGATAATAATGGGTGTTTGATTTTTTTAGAGTATAAGTATAATATTATTCAAACTACAAAAGATATATTGTAACTATCTGTATTATTGATAGGACTTGAGTGTGGACCTGAGACTTGTTTATCTCAGCCAAAAAAAGTAAAAAAATGCAACTAAATCAACCTAAATAAAATTAAGAAAACTACTCACAATTATCGGGACTCAAACCTGAGACCAACAAATCTCATAACATAAACTTTAATCATTGGGTCAAGGCTTCATGACCTCCAAAAGTCTAATTCATTAGACCTTTATTGTAGTTAAAGAGTTATAATGATTTTTAATATTGAAGTAACTAACTTCAAAACATTTTTTCATTGGTATATTTTTTTCAGTTTTTTTTAATGCAGTATGATAAATTTCGTATAAAAATTATAGTGTTAAGCATCTTTTAATCTCTTAAAAAGAAGCTAACCAAAAGCAACGAGAAGTTTACTTTTTAAAATTATATAAAAAAATTGGTAAAAACTTGTGTGAGACGGTCTCACGGATCGTATTTTGTGAGACAGATCTTTTATTTGGGTCATCCATGAAAAATATTACTTTTTATGCTAAGAGTATTACTTTTTATTGTGAATATCGGTAGGGTTGACCCGTCTCACAGATAAATATCTGTGAGACCGTCTCACACGAGACCTACTCAAAAAATTTACTTTCTTTTCGAAGAACATACTTTACTTTTAATTAGAAAAACTTTGGAAGCATATAGACACAAAAAAATTAATAAATTACAATTGTGTCTTATATATTTTTCATTTTATTATATTTTTAATAATCTATATTATCAAAGATAAATTTAGTCGATATTTTCGTTTTTTTCTTTTTTTGTTAATTTTAATTTTTTTATGACGTGACGTCAAAGAACCGGGTGGGTCATGGTCATATTTGGCACGTTCGTTATTTTACTCCAACTACCGGGGCACTTTCGGTAGTCCAATGAAATACCGCGAAGAACCGGTGAAATAAAAAGCCAAAACTCGGCATTGGCCTGGAGCCTCAGAACTCGGGAAAAATCCATCGCTCTTCTTTCAGGTATAACAATTGTTCTTCGTTTAATTTTCTCCATTTTCTTGATTTATTTGCTGCATATATGATCTGTCGTATTTCTCTTGCTCGTTGTAAATGTTTCGATCTCGATTTCTGTTTGAATTTCTGAAATAATAGTTGTTATTTTAAATCGTTCTCGATATGATTTAAGCCATTATTTTTTCAGTTTATTGTTTGTTGTTCTGTTGGGCGGTTTATTTTCCGTTGATAATCGAGCGCTGAATTGTAGTGGGTATTGTTTTTCTGAATTCTGTTTGAATTAGGGCTTTTGTTGTCTCTCTTCTTTTGTTGTCTATATTTTTTTAAGTTTGCCAATCAGGGAGGATTCAGCGATTTAAGAACCTGAATTTTTATGCTACGGCTGTTATATAATCGATGTATAAATTATGTTGAAGTTAAAAAACTGGGTAGCCAAATTCGAGCGAGTAACTTGGCTGCTTGTGGCTTGATTGCCATTCAATATAATGAGAATCTTGGCCCTTGAAGTGTTAAAGTTTCAGTTTTTTTAAGGATTTGTGGATCGAATGTGAAAATGGTCAAATATGACAAAACTGCTGTATGAATGTATGATATGGTTTGGTTTGGTTTGGTTTAACGCCTGAGCGTGCCATACTTGTTCGATTTAGTTTGTTTTTCTTTGTTCAGTATCTTCTTAGGCTTCACGATTTGATTAATATGTGTGTTTGTTTTCGTTGGACAGTGTAATCAACCATTTTTTTTGTTGGTGGAGACCTTGCTTCCGAGAAGCATAGGATTGCTGAGATGAAACAGTAATTCTTTTGACATGCTTTGTCTTTTACCATTTTCTTTTATGTTTTGCTAGTACTCAATGTTATTGGGCCTGATGGATACCCAAACAAATTGAACTGGGACTTTAAAACAAAGTATTGGAATCGCCACTGGCTGGACACTGTGTCATGGAGTCCATACACTTGTTTACTTGAATTACATGTCATGCAGAATGGAGGATTGAAAACTTTATTTTTGGTTTGGGTAAAATTGTTGTCTTTTTACTGTGTAAATCGTGTTAGCTTTGGCAGTTAAATTTAACAGTAAGAATTGTCTGTCTTTTTTGTTATAGACTTGTTGCAAGTATATAAATTTTTGAATTTTTTTTGGAAATTTTCCAATTTCCTTTTCTTGACAAATGCAGCCTCTTTATGCAGTAAGTGTCATGATGTGAAACGTTGTTGATATTAACCTTTAAGCCCTCATTTAATCATACTGACACTGGCGTTTTATGAAGTATCAGGGGTAGAGTGAAATGGGATGAAAATAATCTGGGTGAAATTGAGGCAAATAAGCCCGTGAGGCAGAAAATAACTGAACCAAAGACACCATATCATCCCATGATTGATGATGATGATGGTAAGTTTTCCTTTTCCCGTATGGTTTGGAGTACGTTGTTATGATTTTGACATTCATCTAAATTTTGTCATGATATAGGGTATCACCCCCCAGAAATATGTTGATGATTCCCAGATATTTTTGTGTTTTATCTGTATCATTGACCTTTATTTTGCTGTGCATGGCTGTTTAGAGGTACAAGTAGTTGGTGTAATTTCTTGCATTAGCGCGGTAAATTTTGGGTGTTATTTGATTCCGCAATATATGTTTGGCATTCCATTCGTGTATGGCTTGTGGATTTTTTATGATTGCATATTCAATATAGATACAATTTTTTCTTGTTTAGCTTGAGACAGTCTCACATATTCTATCCGTTGAGAGGCTTCATTCATACTGCCAAATAGCTGAAACTCAATCCAAATTACTACTGTATCTTGCTACTGGTTGGAAAGCTTTTTATTTTTTATTAATGAATCAAACACTGAATTAGCATGTAAGACATGTAACTGCTGTTTGTCTTCACCGACACATAAGTTGCTATGTATTTGTTTATATTTTGCTTTTACTCCCGTTTGGTGTGCCTATGTGCCTTGCCAACACTGTCTACCACGTCTGGTTTCAATATGTTAGAACCTTTTTTTTAAATTTTCGATTTCAAGGAGTTATTAATTGTCGAAATGATTTAAATGGGCTAAGACATTTCCTCACTGTTTTATTCATGGATGTAGAATCACCATCACCTATTCGAGGGAGTTCTGAGGATCATTTTGAAGAGGCAGTGCATGCAGAAGCTATTCGTTCAGCATTAAATGATGTAGCTTCCTCGAGCAAAACTAACTCACTTCTCTCAGGCTGGACATCATCTGAAGATGAGATTGATGCAATGGAACAAGATGAAGAAGGTTCTTTCCTCGTCTGTTTTCAATTAAATTTTTCATGTATATGGGTAAGACCATTTGGAAGCTGGACCCTATCCAGAAAAAAATATATCCACTTTTTGTAATTTTTGAGAATAGGTTTCATTCCTTCTCAGTACCACAAAGTTGCCCCTAGGTTTACCGCTGCATCTATTAAATCTAATTCGTGTTCTACTGCAACCTATTAGGCTCTGATTCTGAGAGACGCAAGAGCTTCAGGGAGCATAGGAAAGCTCACTACGATGAGTTCCGCAAGGTTAAAGAACTTCGACGAAAGGGATCCTTTCTCGAAGAAGGGTCCGACGAGGAACCCCATGACAATAGAAACAAGGCTGGAAATGGTGATTCGTCGCCATCAATAATCGATGGAGTCAAAGACATCGAAATTGAGGGATCCTCGCCCGCTGCTAATGGCTCTTAAGACCTGTTTACAGACAACATGATACAACTCTTTCAAGTGTCTGTCCTCACCAGGGTTTGCTGCTATACTGTGATTCTGGAACTCCTGCGTTGTGTTTTTGTAACATGTATTTATGCATTCATATTGGCCTTAAATTTGGAAACATAACTCTTCACCAGACGTGTGCTTGGAATTATGCTTTTTTTCCCCTTATAATGCGAGACTTTCATTTGGACCTACTGTTTCATAAAATGACATCTACAATTGTTTATGCTTGCGATATGGATTCTTTAAAATGCAATACGATCAAAAGTTATCAGCCCTTAAAACTCATGTTGCAATATTATAAATTGATTTTATAAGAATTTAAAAAATATATTTTAATATGCATAAGTTAGATTTTAGAACTATATATGGTTCATAATAAACATATATTATGATATCAAGTTGGAAAACTTCAGTGATCAAAGGGACAACAACGCTAGTCATTTTCTTTGGTGCTTGGACTATTCAAAATATAATTAGATAATTCATGCAAAATGATTGGATGAGAATAATATCTGCCCTCACTTTTCAGCCACATAAAAACTTATCTACCACTACATTAACAATTAATCACGTGTATTTATAATGTTACAAGAATGGTCGGGGATGAACTTTTCTCGAAAGTTCTAAATTAACTTAACTAAATATTTTGCTAAAGAATAAATAAACAAATGTAGTGAAAATTTTCTATGACAACAAACGAGAACTAGCGTGTTTGTTTATGAGAAATGGTGGATAATATTTTTAAAAATTAAATAAATAATGACAAAAACTTGTGTGAGACGATCTCACGGGTCGTATTTTGTGAGACGGATCTCTTATTTGGGTCATCCATGAAAAAGTATTACTTTTTATACTAAGAGTGTTACTTTTTATTATGAATATCGATAGAGTTGACCCGTCTCACAAATAAAGATTCGTAAGACCGTATCATAAAAAAACCTACTCATAAATAAAAGTGAGACTATCAAATTTCAGGGCTATTCTCTCAGACCACAACTTTGACTAACGTAGCCAGATTTTTTTTAAACATAAAACTGTTACCAAGGTGGTAACAGTTTTTTGATGAAAAGACTAATATCAAATAATGAGTTGTTATAAACTTGCTTGAAACCCTATCGTAGATAGGCAACATAAATTTCACCATTGTTATTTTTGAAAAGGACACATAATTAGATTTTCAAGTTGTAAAGTTGATAAATGCATATTTGACTGAGTTTAGAGATATTATTGACGATATTATCTGTAAATTCAAATTTTTTGATTGAAAACATCAATACATATCGGTGATCTTTTGAGTTCGTACTTTGTTACTTTAATTCTGACCGGATGTTTTATGTTTAATTTGAATCATATTGGAAACAAATTGAAAATTTAAATAAGATTATACATTATATTAGAAGTTGTATGAGTATCATACGTAAATTATAATTTGATATGTTGTGTCGTGTCAAAGTTTATATTTTAAAAAAATAAGAGATAAAATTAATTAAGAATTTAAGTTTCTACAAACTCCCTTATAAAAAAAATTTATGATAACATAGAGGCACGTACCTCGAAACTTCTCGTTCTTTCCCCAATCAACGTCGTCCTTCCCATCTCACCGTGGTGGTAGAACTTTCTAGGACTTACAGGCGTGCTCCGATCTTTCGCCGGCGATAGGTCTGCCTCCGAATTTTTGGTGAGTTTAATTGATTTTCTACGTGCTTCTGATCGGATTTTTTTTCTTTTTTTTTTTTTTTAATGATTTTTCTTGTTTTTTTCGTTGAATTGTGAAGAAGGTCAAGCGGAGCTGCATGGCTCGGCGGGGAGGGTGTGAATCGACGGCGAGATCGCTTCCTACGCCGTTCTTGACTAAGACGTATCATCTGGTCGATGATCACGCCGTCGATGACGTCATCTCGTGGAACGAAGACGGATCTGGTTTCGTCGTGTGGAATCAGACGGAGTTCTCGAGGGATTTGCTTCCCAAGTACTTCAAGCACAACAATTTCTCCAGTTTCGTTCGTCAGCTTAACACATACGTACGTGAGCTTGAATGGTGTGATTGGTGTGTAGAATTTTGTGCTTTTTTTGGCGATTTGTTGAGTTGTTTTTGTTGGAAATGTAGGGATTTAGGAAGTTAGTACCTGATCGGTGGGAGTTCTCCAACGATTGCTTCCGAAGAGGCGAGAAGAACCTCCTGAGCGATATACAGCGACGGAAAATCGCGACTCCGTCACCGGTCACGGCGGCGACGGCCTCGTCACCTGCGATTGCCTTGGTACCCACTTCAGCTGTAACTCCACCGGCGGTGTCTTTGTCGGACTCCGGCGATGAACAGGTTCTTTCCTCTTCTGATTCCCTCTCCCTCGTTCGCGAACTCGACGGCAACAACGCGGAGCTGATTGGCGAAAACGAGAGATTGAGAAAGCAAAACGTTCAGCTCAACAAAGAGATATGCCAGATGAAGAACATGTGCCACAATATCTGCAATTTAATGTCGAATTTTTCGAGCAACAAAAGCAGTAACAGTAGCAACGGCCGCCAAGAGCATCATCGTCGCCGATTAAGCTGGGAAGACAATCCGGTGAAACCATTGGATCTACTCCCAATGACTAGATTCTGCGCAGAAACTGACACCACCGCTGTTGCGGAGCCATCAAACGACAGAGAAACCGTGAATGACATGAAATCCGCGGCGGAGGAACTAAGCTCTAAATTCTTCGGAGTGCCAATCGGTCAGAAACGCGGGCGCGAAGGCGAAAGTGCTCCGCCCACACATGGCGTGGATTTGCGGCTCCAGCAGCCGGGGAGGGAAATTAAATCCGAGCCGTTAGATCGGGGAAACAGCAGTCCCGATCAGACGTCATCGTGTCTGAAGAGGAACAACTCGAGAAAGGTATGCCGTTGATATCTTGTTGTGCCAACGGTATGGTGGGGATTAGCATAGATGATAATAACCAGATCAATCTTTTCTTCAAACTTGTTTTTTATATTAATTTTACTCGTGTTATATTATCTTCTTGTTAGGCCTAAAATTCCAATCGCCAAACATTTGTTATTTTGTTTATTTATTTATGTAGAACCTTCTTTTGCTAGCTACGTCAATTATTGGTCCACCGTGCGAATTCATTCCTTTTTTTTTAAATTCAAATAAGAGTAGTTATTTTATAAGACGGTCTCACGAATCTTTATTTGTAAGACGGATCAATTTATCTATATTCACAATAAAAAGTAATACTTTTCATGAATGATCCAAATAAAAGACACGTCCCACAAAATACGATTCGTGAGATCGTCTCACACAAGTTTTTGCTTTCAAATAAACATCAGGAAAGAGAATACTAGCAACCCAATCTCGTAGAGTACATCGGGTATATATATCTAATCATAATTCACTTTTTTTTTTGCTCGATTGTTTTAGATTATAAATATGATTTACGATAATACGATAAGAGATCGATATCTCATCAAAAGGTGAGCGGAAGTAGTCGATCTGATTGGATGAGTTCAACCTACCCAAACCCAAAAAATCGACTTACCATAAAAAGAAGTTCGTTTGTGTAATTTTTTCCGTGAACCACGTGTGAGAATAAAAAAATATTATTATATCTTAAGTTAGTATATAACTAAACATCATGAAGGTGCGCGGTGGTAGTCGATTTGACTGGTTTAGTTCAGGGTCCAAACATTGTGTCCAACTATTCATATCTTTCTCATGCGTGAGATTTATAACTTTTTTCGTGTATCATTGAATCTTATGTTAGTATCTAATTAACCAAATTTACATGATGTGGACCTGAAGTATATCTACTATGAGTAGGTCTCTTGTGAGACGATGTCACGGATCTTTATATGTGAGACGGGTCAACTCTACCGATATTCACAATAAAAAGTAATACTCTTAGCATAAAAAGTAAAATTTTTCATGGATAATACAAATAATAGATCTGTCTCATAAAATACGACCTGTGAGACTGTCTCNTTTTTCATGGATAATCCAAATAATAGATCTGTCTCATAAAATACGACCTGTGAGACTGTCTCACACAAATTTTTGTCATTCACTAAAGCGACTTGTAAGTTCAAAAACTTTATTTTAAGTTTACTCAAGCTTGCACTACTCATAAGTTTTGATTTATTTTAATATGAAATTCGAGATTGGATGTTGTTTTTAACAAAATGGTCCTAGATCTTGACCAAGTTGTATACGAAGATATATAATTTAAAGATTAGATATTGAATACAAATATATTTATATATGATTTGTGAGGATTTGACCAAATCTATATCGTATCTAAATGGCATTTATCAATCTGGGTTGATTATATAATTTGTATAAATCGAACTAAACTTTAAAAATTTGAATTTTTTTTTACAATTTATATAATAAATAACCATATAGTTTGAATGGATCATGGCGTTCTCAACTCACATATGGTAATATCATCCCATTCAAATGGAATTAGCACACGCTACGCATTTTGCACCAAACCTTGCCCACCTACTTTTGCATGCACTATATAACAAATATTTCTTCCTCATTCAATTTAATTTAGTTTACTAAAATAACAAATAAATTAAATGATGTTCGATCAATATAACAAAATGGTGCGAATCAGTTCAGTCACCGCCGCAGCTCGCATGATCGTCGTGGTGGCCGTTGTGCTCTATCGGTTTCGGGTAGCATTCGCTGCCGACTGCACAACCGTGACATCGCTTGTCTCCGCCTGCTCGAGCTTCGTGACCTATGGTTCCCCGGACCCGATTCCGGGTTCTCCATGCTGCGTGGCCATGACCAGCCTGAATAATCTGGCGGATTCCGGCGACAACATCCGCACCGTCTGCCGGTGCGTGATGGAACTGATAAGTAATTACAGCCCTAACGCCACTGCCATAGCTACCTTGCCCGGATTCTGCGGCGTCTCTCTTGGGTTCACCATCGATCCTAACACTGATTGTGAATAGTAAGATCAATATAAAGTTTTTCTACTTAATACACCTCATTTTAATATATTCATATTTATCACTATAGTTAATCATAATTTGATAAATTTTTACAATATGATTTTAAACAATCGAATTGGTTTGATTAGTAAAAATTTCCAAACATTGAAAATAATTATATATATACATATTTTAAAAAGACTCTATACTATACTAAGCATGATATTAAAAAGAAGCACGAAGAGTGATATATATATCTATACAAGTAAAATATTATTTTATAGCTTCAAAGTGATGTTGAAGTTGATGAAGTATGTGAGCATTTGATTAATAGTTAGGAGTTCGATTTTGCCTTATCAATACCTTCTCGAATGGGCTTGTCACACTTGGCTTACCTTGTGTGGTTTAATTGGATAACGTATTTTGCAGACTATTGCGTTAGTTCGAGTATTTATTCAGTACACATCGGAAAATAACGGCCGTAGGTTCTCACCTCATAAAGAAAAGTCCGATTGATATATAATAATTTTAATAAGATTGATTTTTACAAGGGTAAGATGAAAGATGAAAACCAATAAGATAATAAGATTTGTATAATAAAATTTGGATGGATGTAGGTATTATTTCATTTAAATAGAAAATTAAATACATTTACTCTCGTTTGTATTAATGAAGTCGATTAAATGAAAACATTTGGTTTAATTAAGGGAGTAATTAATTATAATAAATACAATAATAATTATGTTTTAATAGTTTTGAGTTGGCAATAATACATATTTAGATTGACAATGTAGTTTTAATTTTCTGCAGCATTGACCAATACTCCAAACTGAAGGGAGGTTGAATACAAGGAATCAAGACTGGCAAAGCTTGGACAAACAAATCCTAATAGGATATCATAATATTTTATTAAATTATATTTTTCAAAAATTAAATTAATAATAAGCAAGTTTCTTATATATAAATACTAATATAAATAAATTATTATATTAAATACAATTCTGAAATGATTAAGCATCGAATGTGACCATAAATTAATAAGAATATTGAAGCTTCTAATTGTTGGAAGATTTTGTGATAATTATGTTTGATTTTCATGCATATCATCTTAAACAAACATGTTAAAATGACTCGAATTTGTAATTATCGATAATCGAGTTTTTAAATAAGATTTAATTTGTAAATCTAAAAAAAATTCATATGAGATCGTCTCACGTTTCAATTTTATGTGACGTGTCTTCAACCTGATCCGACTCATGAAAAAATATTATTTTTATATCAAAATGATCAGATTTAATTGCATATGTATATTAGATCGATCCGTCTCACGGATATAAATTCGTGAGACACTCGCACAAAAAATTTAATTCAAAATTGTTCAATATCATTTAAGTGGTCAAGAGAAACATTTAAATGTCAGGATTTTGTACATAATTTTTGAGGTTAGGTTTTGCATCATTGTTCATAATTTTTCCATTTTAAGAATAACTTGAAGAATATTTAAGAAGATGATAAGTTGTTTTGTTGGACGAAGAACTTTGAACGAGAGTTCAAGATAATGAATGAGACCATATTTTAATTAAGTGTGTTGTTTACATATTATTATAATACTAGGTCAAATACTATGTCAAACGAACAAAGTGAGATTGTTTGGTGCGGTTCTTACAAAAAAAACCGCACAATATACGATGTGGTTTATTATTATTATTTTAATCATAGTTATCAGAAAAAATGATGTTGAGCGATTCGGTTCGAACAATTTGTATGTTAATAAAAAAATTTGATCACCCCTACTTAATAACATAAAATAATACCAAAGGAAATGTAATTAACTTATAAATAAAATTTACTCGTGTGAAATAAAAGAATATTTATATATCACAACAAATAATGAAAAATCAGATAAATTTGATTTATTATTATTTCATTTTCTATCTAAGTATTTACTAATTAATTTCTTATAATCTTTTGTATCTTGCATAAAATTGTAAAATCATTTTTTCAATCAAAAAATATTTATAATCAATTATACATCAAAACTTATATATTTATATTATCAATAATACATGAACCTCTAAAAATAACCACATTGATCAATTTAATAGGCAGACGAAAATACACTTTTTTATATTTTAATAAATTTATTGTTTATTATGTAGGATCAAGTGTTTACCGTTTTATCAAAAGTTATAGCTGGTGGTAATGATGCAACTCAAATCTTTTAAATCTCACAACAGCTCAAGCACCACGGTTCGATCGCTCTACCCATAAGGGACAATTATTGTACCCAACAATATCCCTCCCAATAATTGCACTCCTTGCAATCAATGAGAATCGAACCCGTGACTTTGGCTCTGATACCAATTGCAGGACCGAGCGCTTACCGCTTTACCAAAAGTTATAGCTGGTGGTAATGGTGCAACTCAAATCTTTTAAACCGCACAGCAGCTCAAGCACAACGGTTCGATCGCTCTATCCAACAGAGACAATTATTGTACTCAACATATTAATTTTAACTACCACCTTTCAACTTTATTTTTTAAAATTAAAAATATAACAAATGTTAATTTATTTTTAGATGTAACATAAATTATTTATACATAAGTTAAGAGAAGCCATCAAGCTAGAACAATTAAATTAAATATTCTAAAAAGAATTTAAAAATTATTATCTATACTATATTATCAAATTTGATATCCTTCGAGTAACTACTTTAGATAACACAAAAATATTTAATTATATAATTATTCTTCTTATTCTATTAAAAACTTTCTTAAGTCATTCTATATTTTAAATGAAAAAAATCTAAATAATTTTTTTAAATAGATAATTTCTCTAAATTAAAAATAATTTCATGTTAATTATTTAATATTATTTTATCAAATTAATAATAATAATAAAAAGTGTATCTTTTATTAGTTTAAAAGAAAATCTACAGATATAACTATCAATTAGTTATGAGTTCAACCTGGAAACGACACGTGGATGCCGTTTGCTGACGAAACCTTTGGTCTCGTCGTTATCCTCAAGGATCGAACTCTTTAGCGTCACTGGCTTCAGTTCTCAGCATTTTCCGTTGAAAGATATTTCTCGGGTTGTGAGAATCAGGTTTTGGGTTCGGATCTTTTGTTATTTTAATCTCTAAGAAAATTTATTTTTTGTGTTGGCGGTTCGTGTTATATTGTTTTTTTCCTTTATTGTTAATCTCAATTCTTGTTTGGTTTTATGTTTCTTGAATTAATGGGTTTGATGCTTGAGTTTGTTTTTAACTTCCATGTTTGATTTTTGGTGCAATACATTGAACTTAAGTGGAATCATGTTTTCATTTTGCTTTTTTATGATGGTGGTGGTGGTGTGTGTGTGAGAGAGATTTTTGGTCCAAAGTGTTCACTTTTTGGTGGTTTGATTCAGACGGGTTTCTGTTGATTTGGATTATTTGAAATTTTCGGATTGGGTTGATAAGAAATAAGGCAAATGAAATGGATGACGGCGTGGATTTTATCCAGAGGCTTGAGCAGGAGATGTGTATGAAGATTCTGGGGTATTTGGAGGACCCTTCTGATCTTGTTCGCGTTTGTGCTGTTTCAAGTTCTTGGCGTCAATTTGGTGAGCATGATGTCTTCTATCTGTTTGAGAATTTCACTTAGTGGCATTTTTATGAGTATTTTTTGTTTGTTTTATGTGCCCTTGTTTCTCGGATGAATTTGTTTTGGCATAGCCTCAAAGGGTGTGGAACCATCTTGACTGCCTTGAGTTCCGTAATTTTTTTCCCATTTGTGAAGGGTGAGAGAACTTATTGAATTGGTGTTTGTGAAAAATCCTATGTTAGTATGTTGTGATACCTAAGGGTGTGTAGACAGGGGATCAACCACAAATTGGAAGGTCAGAGCGAGACTGGATGAGGTGGTAAATATGCGACTCAACGGATTTTGGGGACCAAACTTGTAGGTTTAGAGCAAATTGCTCATAGGAGTGCTGAAGATTATAGTCTCTTTAGGATTCTTCCCCGCCCATATGCGAGATCCGCCATCCGCCCCAGTCTATAAACCTAACAAAATGTTATTTTCTTCGAGTTACTTGGATTATTAATTTTATAAAGTGAGCATGGTTTGAATTAGCTATTATGGTTCTAGCTTATGGCTTTGGGCATGATATACTTACTATTCTCAATGACACGGGGTGGTATTGTGACGATGAGATGCGAGTAAGTCTGAAAAAGCATATGAAACCACACAATGCTTTCGTATGGCAAATTAGCTTAATAAATCTTGAAAAGTAAATATGGGTATGAAGATTTGCTAGGTGAGCTTATTTCGCAAAGTGTTGTTCTTGTGGCGTCAATGTCATAACTCATGGAGTGATATTATTTATTGATGCCCGCACACAACCGAAATCCCAAACAGCAAAGGCGAGTTATCCACTGTGGTCGTTTCATTGACCTTTAGGGTTTTGACATAGAGCGAGAAACAATAAAGTTGGGACTTCTGATTTGCATCCTTCCAAAATTTATCAAGTGTCTAGTCGTGTAATTTGTTAAACACTCGTCATGTTACAACCTCATTTTGCATGATGCAATTAGTTGGGATAGAAGATTTGTCTCTTTTTCATTTAATGATTTTGGTCAAGGTAAATTGATGTTTTCTTTCATTCAGATTCACTTATATTGAATTCGAACTACTATGCAGTAATCTCGAATGGGCTTTGTAAGGAGGTATGTATAAGAATGTTCCCTGAGACATCAAACTTCAATCACATTGTTGAAATTAGAAACATGTTTGAACCTATGGAAACTGAGAGAGATGATTCTGCTGAATGGGCTTGTCTTGAGAAGGAACATAGAGCATTTGCATCCTTGAGTCGATGTCTTACCTCGTCTACGAGAAAAAATTGCATATTAGATGCTATTTGTGCATCCAGCACGGATAATTACCCCGAGGAAAGCATCAAGAATACATTGGAACCGAGTGACAGGGTCAATCAAAGGGCTTCGTATTGGTCAAGCAAGGGTCAAATTGATCCCACTGTATCTGAGACCTTGATATATGAGTTGGCTGCTACCTTGTGTTTGATCACTGAAGTCCAAGTTCATCCATTCCAAGGTCGGCATAAAGCTTGCTGCGGTGGTTAGTTTTATACACTTCATGTTTATTTTCAAACTAACATCCGAAATTGTTTTCAAAACAGCATATTTTCATTTTGGCTTCCCCATATATTCATCGAAGGCCGTGAGGTTTCATGTTGGCCATCCTAAGGTTCCATTGGAATTTGAAAATGATGATAGAGATCTCTTTCTTCGTGTTCAAGATTTTTCTGACGACAAGTTTGTATGGACGCATTCTTCCCCTGAATTTCCAATGGCGCAGGTTAGTTTTATGGTGTGGTGTTCTTGTGTCTACTTTTGAGATTCATGTGGATAGATTCTTGTTTTATTAGCAACACTTCCAAATGTGAAATAATGTGCGCTGTCTTTTTTGCGATAACATGACTTGTTGTTAATGAGAGTGGTAACTATGAGCTGATAAGAATCAGTCTGTTGTGGCATGAAATCTCAGATCTTGGCTATAAAAATTATATTTGTGTCTCGTTTACACTCACTGCATTTGCTTAAATTATTGTGAGGGATGCCTAACGATCAATTATCTCATTTTATCGATTGAATAGGAGAATCAATTGCAAACATTTAAGCTCCCTGAACCTGTTTTCGCTGTTGGTGGAATCCTGAAAGTAGAGCTATTAGGCAGAGTGCAGACACAAGAATTGGATGGGCAATATTATATATGGTGAGTTATTTTTATGTTCTAGATATTGAATCTCAAAATTTTTTGTCCACGGGGGAGTAAATCACCTCGGGGCCCCTGCTGGATCCGCCTACACTTTCTCCTGCTATATTTAAGAACAACAGTCTATATCTTATATCATATATCTCTCTTTAAAAACGAGGCTGTGAAAACGACCAGTCTTGTCTTACAAGCAATCCTTGCAGCATCAATAATGTGCAAGTTGTTGGTATACCACTCTCACCTGCCTTTGATGTCGAAAAGGTCGACGAACACCAAAAATGCACATTGAAATACTATCCAGAATCTGTCGACCTTTTGTTACCTCCAAAATCTTTGGAGCCGCAATCGAGCACCAGCCCTTCTCGGTTTCACAGGTTCAGTACAAGCTTGAGGTCTTGGGAGCAAATGGTACTCGACACGTTTCGTGCAGCTGGACCTTTGATTGTGGACGATGATGATTCTGATTACGATTATATTGATTAGCAACGTCCTCTACCGAGTGACATCGACTGCTCTTTTTGAGTATCTGGATTAGTTAGATTGTTCGAAGAGTGTTCGGGTTCTCGGGTTACAGGTGTTTTAATTGTCGTCGTCGAGTTTGACTCATAGCTTGTAGAGAAATAGCTAGTCTGTTTCGGACCGGAGGAAGTATATGAGTTGATAACTTTGGCCTTCGGAAGTGTAGAATTGTACGTGTATAAATGCTGAATGCATGCATCAGTCTTTCGTGTATAGTCTTTGTGTTTATTTGGGGTAGTTCTGTCGGTATAATACCATACTATTTGATTTAATAGATGTGTCCCGTATGTATAAACATAGTAAAAAAATATCATATAGTATTATATTGCATGTATGTGACCTACTCATACAAACATTACATAAAACAAGAAAACCGATGACATCCTTAGCAGGCATAAAAATAATATCGAAGGAAATTAAATGTAATTAGGCTTATAAAATTTACTCGTGTAAAATAAAAGAATATTTGCAATAATGTTATTGTATATCACAACAAATAATGAATAATCAAATAAATTTGATTTTAGTCTTTTGATTTTCCATATATGTATTTACTATTTTTTTTCCTTAATTGCTTATAATCTTTTGATTTTTTAGTTTTAAAATCATGAAATCATTTTTTCAAACAAATATATATTTTCAAAAAAACAATTTGAAAATGTTGACGAAACTTTATGTGTGTGAATTATGACGAAAACTTGCGTGAGACGATCTCTCGGGTCGTATTTGTGAGACGCATCTCTTATTTGGGTTATTCATGAAAAAATATTATTTTTTATGCTAATAGTATTACTTTTTATTGTGAATATGGGTAGAGTTCATCCGTCTCACAAATTAAAATCTGTGAGACGGTCTCACATGAAACCACTCGTGAATTATTAGCTAACTAAGTGATGGAGTATATTTCAATTTTATTATTTATCTAATTGTTAAAGTTCAAATTGCTTACAAAAGTTCAAGTCCAGTTGAAATATGCTTCATCTCTTTATCCGTTCCTCCGTATTTCAGCTGGTAAATCAAGATGATTAGTGGAGTTGCTTCCCTTGTCATGATTCCATTCATTACAACTCGGGCCAAATCCTATTTCCCCTCGAAATTTATCAAAAATCGATTATCTTGGGCAGCAGTTTCTTGCTCGCAAAATGCCAAACCTCAACAGCAGCAGCGGCTTAATCTTTCAGTTCTTCGCTTCACACTGGGTATGTTTTTCTCCTTCTCTCTCGTTTTCCTCACCATTTAATTTCGTTTTTTCTTTAGTTTTGTATGAATTTTTCTGGGTTTTATGATTAAAGGGATACCTGGTTTGGATGAATCTTACTTGCCCAGATACATTGGATATTCATTTGGGGCGCTTCTGTTGTTGAATCATTTTTTGGGCTCGGATTCTTCATCGATCACTCCAGCTCAACTGGTTAATTATTTTCTGATATGGAAGTGATTGTGAATTTTACTATATTCTTGGAGATTTTGAGACGCGTGATTTCTTGATACTTTGTAGAGAACGGAGGCTTTAGGACTTTCATTGGCTGCGTTTTGTATATGTGTTCCATATATTGGAAGATTTCTTAAGGTAAAACTTTTAAATTTACCGACTTTTTTCCTTTTCTAATACTTCTAGAAGAAAATGTTATTTCAATCTCCGATTTGATGTGAAGAGAAGTTGTGTATAGCTTGGTTGGTGGGACGGAAGAAGGAGCTCATGTAAGACTAGTTATGTTAAATATAAAACTATCGTCAAACTATTTTTTATGAGTTCAAGTTTTTGCGATGAGTGGTTATTTGTATGGTACCAGAGTACAAGATAGCAAGTTTGAAACATGTAGATGCGACCATTTTGCGTTGAATTAAGTCGATCTTGGCTGATCATCTCTAGATTTTTGTTGCATGATGTCTGACTTGCATACAAGTGTGAGAAATTAATTTTGGGTTTATATTTACCGGTATCTTTGGTAAGCACGTAAGATGGCATGTTAAAGCATAAACTTATTGGAGGGCACCTCTCATTAGCTCGAGCTCGTCGAATCAGTGATTACTGACAATTATGTGGTTATGTGTAGGGGGCTACTCCAATTGATCAGAAGAATATCATAGAAGGTGTTGAGCAAATCTTCCTCATGTCTCCAAACATGGCAGATTCCCTTAAGGAAGATTTGGCGTGGGGAACATATGTGCTACTGCGGAATACAAATTCAATATCCGTGGTGCGTTGCCACCTTAATACCTTAATTATCGTGTAGTGGGACATAAGATGGAAGATTTAATACCTTAAACAAATGTGGATTGTGACATGGCTTTCAGCCTTATGAACTTTGTGAATGCTGTAGCTCATCTCAGTTCAAAATGAGTTGTGTGTGCGAGGCTACTGGAACGTGCCTAAAGATGTATCAAAAGAAAATGCTTTCGGTTGGTTTGAGAAACTGATGGAGAAGATTGGATTCTCCAACTTGAAGAGTCCCTTGTATTTTCAACAGGCTACAGGTATAAACATGGTGTTTTTACTTTTGCAAATGACAAAGGATGTTCTTCTACTAACATTTTTTCAACATTCATGATGTATTTACTCATGAAAATGCAGATTCTGAGCTAATGGGAATGGTCCCCGAGGGTGTTTGTTCTCTCCTTGTACAACCCATTTTGCAAAAACTGAACTTGAGCTCCGAGGAAGGGGAGAAGAACTCGGGTTTTGTTCTATTGGCTTCTAGTATTGATTATGGATATAGTGATAAAGACAAGGCCTGGATTGCTGCAATCGCCAACAAATTTAGAGGTACTTAAAAGACATTTTGTTACATATAGGCAATGGAAATACTCGTCATACCCTCTTATTTAGCATCACTTGCATATGCTTTCTTGATTCTGTATGAATAGAGTTTGTATGTAATATTTATAGTTCTATTTTCCATAACTTGTAGGATAAAATTGTGAGATGCCGTCAATCAAATACAAGTATCAGGACTCAGATGCGGATTCGAGCCCCATCAATCCTTGTTTCTTACAGGAACTTCTCCAAGTCATACACCAGACTCCATCAAGGGACAGGAAAGACGCAGTTTAAGGTAAAAAAGAAAAAAAGCATTCATGACTTTAGGTTGGACAAAAGCTCGATGAAACGAACTGAGTATCCTAGACAATGACTAATCTCTGTCCTGAATGGACCAAGAAAGGGTGCATTGCATGATGAAACATGACATTAGTTTGATAAAAATACTAAGTATCAGTTTTAAGTATTTTTTCACCGTGCAATTTTGCACCCTCGTTATTTATCTTGGCGGAACATAATCCGAGCTTATGTTCTTTCATCAAGTCCTGTCATTTTCTTCCAGTGGGCCAGTGTTACACGAGATCGAAACAGAGAGTCCGGAAAATAGAGGTGGTATGTGTTACATTAAACCCCCTTTGATCGATCGAAACACAGAGTTCCCGAAAAATAGATGAAATCGGTTCCAAAACACGGTGTTTTGGATACATCAGTGGTTCATACAAAGAGGATACCCTTATATCCTCTTTGTGTACATGAAAAAATTTAAAATTATTTGTAATTTTTTTTAAAAAAAGTTGAAATATTTATTTCTCCGAATGCATAAAATGCGCCCGGTAGATCGATCCGTTTACACTCCTTGTATCGCTCCTTGTACATTGCAGATAGTTCTTATGAGAATATAATGATTACAGGTTTGAAAATGAAAGGTTGAAACATAATATTGTAAGAGAGGAAGAATTGAGGCCAACCAGGTCAAGATAAAACATTTTCTTGAAGGGAAAGACAATTTGTTAATCTTATAAATTAGATCACGAGCCAATCGTTACGTTCCGATTATTTTCGTAACACAACAAGTATTGCTCCTTGTCACAATGATACGATATCAAAACATTTGTTCAAGATGCTCTAACGAATTTTTAATGCAAGCGATTTTGGTGGAAGAAACACTCTGTTGCTTCTACAAAGTGGAAATAAACGAACGAATTGAAGAATATGGTCTGCGAAGGATATTTGTATGTATTGGTTTCAAGAAAGCATGCAACAGCGTTACTTTTCCTGAATTTACAGAACTTTGACAACAACAAAAGCCAAGACTGATAGAGCCAATAATTTTGATGTCGTGCCTGATTGTATAGAGTAATTAATTCAAAGAAAAGGGACTATTGTCCAATTTCCATTCATTTTATTTGTCAGTATCGAGTTGAGTTGAGTTGAGTCGAGTCGGGTCGGGTCAAATCCATTATGAATTATTCGCTCTTCTATCACCTATTCAACCTTAAACAGAGAACTCGGACTTTTTACCTCTTAAATTAAACTTTTTTCATATAACATTTGATACTGAGAGTAACAATTATAAAACACAATTTCGTGTGAAGGAATTAGTATGGATTGTTTCTAAATTTTATTTCATCCAAACATACTTCTCGAGTCAAATATTTATTTCTTATGTATTTAACACACATTGAATACAGGTCAAATCAAATGTTTTTAAGTTGAATAGATCATCTAATGGGCCAAATTAATCTTTGAAATGAGTTTGAAAATTTATTTTAGATATGTTTCAACAAGTTGGTCATATTACCTAAAAATTGGTCGCCAATGAAGAATATTAGATATTTTGTGTACTTATGATTAATTCTCGTGGTTATTTGGCTATTGCGAGCAAATAGAGTAAAATCCGAGCTTGGTTTGCGCTCTTCCTTTTAACTTTAACTTAAGGTTGCGTTTCGAAGAAGCATTTACAGGAGGATTTGAAATGATTCTATATTAGGATGTAATTGAAATCCATAATAATAATTCAAAAATAACTATTTTGGATTTGAAATTTTTCGTCGAGTAAATTTATCCAAACAAACCAATTTATTTGTTATTGTAGATTTGAAATCCTTAAGTTCAAATTCATAAATTCAAATGCAACCTAAAATTATTTGAATATTGATATCGTACTTACTCATTGGGACTAGGGATATAATCGAGTCGAGCCGAGCCGAGCCGAGCTTTTGAATGTTTGAGCTAGACTCGTTTATAATCGAGCCGAGCTCGAACTTTATTTAACTAATATATTCATGGCTCACGAGCTTATTCAAGCTTTTATCGACTCTAAATGGACTTAATAAATGTGAATTATATATTTAAATTTTCATTAAATTCATTAAAAAGTAAATTATATATTTAGAGAAAAATTTAAAATTCTTATTAAAATTTGTAAATTTATTATAATAAATAAATTTAATAGATTTTTTTTATATATTTCATAAGTAATATGCAAAATCAATAAATTTAATATCAAAACTATAATTTTTTCAGCTAAGAGATGAATCATGAACTTACCAACGAACATGTTCACGAGCTAATTAGCCGAATATTGTAAAAATTGAGCTTGATTTGTTTATTTTAATGAGTCTCGTTAAACGAGTTCTTATTGAATCGAGTTTCGAATAGCTCACAAACGGTTTGGTTCATTTGCTGCCTTGTTTGCTTGGCTTCCGAACTGAAAATTGACGAGATTAGATAAAAATATGCAATGGTGTGCCAAGTTGTGCCACCAGCTTGACCAGGCATGGGTGAAAACTTGCAATTCATGAGTGTGTAGATATTTCTTCGGTAGGTAAGGGTCTCGGGTACGTCAAATTGGGCAGCTAATTAGTCCAATATTCAAAGATTTGGGAAATCATGCTGAAATTGTTTAGAGTCTGAGTAAACGAAAACATACTAACGTATACTAGTCAAGATATTTAACGACGATGACGGGTATGAAACCACTAGTTATTTGTGATATTTCTTGTCCCAAATGATAAAAATTGAAGATTTAAAATAGGTTTATAATGGGTTACAATAAACTTCTATAGCAACTTGGATTAATCATTTTCATAAAACGATGATGAATTCGATGTAACTGCTATAGGGACTCATTGTGCATTCACGCAAGTGCGGATATGAGCTCATGACATGACATTATTGGCATCAAATACTAAGTTCTAACCATTAACCAAGCTTTTGAGAATAAAAATATAGAAAAGTGGTGTCTCGGAGATTCCAACATAATCCCAAATCACTTTTTTTTTTTTTTTTTGGCAAAGATAGGACCTAAAGTTAGGCCATATCTTCTGTTATCTTATCCTATCCCATGATTGGATCACATTCACTCGTTGGCAAACGGACAAAATATTATTATTATTATTATTATTAAAATAATATTTCGAGGAAAAAATCTTTACAAGTTGTTCAAAACCCCAACAACTTTGTTGTCATTTTAAATGTGGTCATTTAATTAATAATAAGTAGGGTGTGATACTATCTCACGAATGAGATAATTAACGTTATTCATATTTATGATAATAAGTAATATTTTTTACATATAAAATAATATTTTTTGATGTGTGATCCAAATAAGATATATCTCTCACAAAATTGACTCGTGAGATCAATTTAAAAAGTTTTTGTATTTAATTAATTTATTATTATTATTGATATACTAGGGGTGGGGGATTGTAGGGTTTGTACCCATTTAATTCAAGAATGTACAGATATATTTCGTTTTCATTGCTTACGAGTATGTGTCACCAAACCTGGATTTTTATCTTGTCTCCTTGATAGGATGCATCCCATCTTTCTATATTTTGTGGTAAATAAATCAANAATCTATTCAAATCTACATATGATATAAGATTTAATTATTTTTAGGGAAAAAGATTTTTTCCCATTTAACTTGTACAATTTTGAGTTTCGATTTATTAAGTTTTCAAATTTAAGTTTTGATTTTGAGACGGTCTCACAAATTTTTTTCCTGAGATCAGTCAATCATACTCATGTTTACAACCAAAAAATAATATTTTTGGAATTAATTTTTTTTTTTTGAGTGACCTAAATAGAAGATCCGTCACAAGAAATTAACTTGTGAGATTGTCTCAAGAGAGTTTTTGTGTATACAAATTTATGTATAATATATATTTATATATATTATAAAGCAAAATGGGGTGTTACAGTTCGATGGTAAAGTGGTCTACAGAGTTCAGACAAGGACCCAAAAAATTTAATGACGTCAAATCAACTTGTTATTGGTTAGAAAGTTGCATTTGAATTTGAATTCGAATTCGAATTCGAATTCTTTGGTCCATACCAAAATGCAAATTCCAAATTTTGGAAGAGTTGTGGTAATATACCTTCGAAATATGAGATCGGTCTTTAGCTCAATGTTCTCACCCACCAACTTAAGCTGGCTCTCTCTCCGAGTTCGATTCCCCTCCTCAGCGTGCGTTGTAATAAAAAATATATATATACATTCGAAATACAAAATTTGGAGATGGATAATTTTTTTTTTATTATTTGTACATTTGTTTGTCCTTAAATTATAAAAGCGTGCATGCACAATTTCAAGATCAATGTGATTATCGATATTCAAAATCAAGCGAAAACAATAAAATATCACAAACTTAAAAAGAGTTATATTTCGACTATTCTACCTCTTTATTATATATCATATCATATACCTAACAAAAGTGGCAACTATTTCTATTCCACAACTACTTTTCCAATAATTATATTATATATAAATATTATTGGAACTTCGTTATGAAATTATTTTAAAGTTAAATGAAACATACTCTACCATACTTATATTATTAAATTATACAACAATTCAAACATTATATTTTACGCGTTATACAAAATAGATGGTCACATAAGGTATTAAAATTATTTTCACTACCTAATGTTATGGTAAATTTTTCAGTCAACTCGTTGCTCAAAATATTCTCTTTAACAATGGGACGAAATACTTTGACACACTTGATGTTCCAAATTATGTTACATTTTGTTTAAACAAATTTTGTTTGCAAAAATTATTAAAAGGAAAATGTATTAAACACCATATATGAAGAAAATAAAATAAATCACAGACAAAAAATTATATTCATCTATTTTTTTTATTTAAAAAATCATTAATATATTGTTTTAATAATTTATCGTACTTGAGATACAATTTATTATTGATTTCTTTATTTAAAAAAATATATATGAATCGAATTTTTTATCAATGATTAATTGTATTTTGTTCATATATGATATTAAGTGCGTTTAATTTTTAATAATTTGTGCAAACGAAATTTGTTTGAGCAAAATGTAGCACATTTTGAAACACCAAGTGTAGAAGACGATTTCAACTGATCAAGATTACATGAACGATACGAGTACCACCATGATAACGTGAACACTCACAGCCAAGATCAATATTTCTCCAATGACTGTATAACAACATCGATAATGCATTCATGAGGAATTCGATCGCTAGCCATATCAATCGTCGTCCGATATTGAACTAGGTAACTTTCAAACCGTAACCTGATCGGGGTGAACCCCTTCAGTAAAAGTACACATTCTTCTCACAAGAAACAATCTTTCAGTTTGATGTTGTCCACTCACTTTTTCATTTATATATATATATGAAGCTAGCCAACCTCAAAACATATATTATACACGTCGTCGTAATATTCGGAGAGTGGTCGAACCGTGATGTTTGGACCGTTGTACGATTTAAAATATTCGAGTTGTATCGTTACCAAAAGAAATCCTAATAATTGATATCAGATCCAGTGTTACATGTTTGATTCATATTGACTGCAATGAGTGTAATTTTAAGGAGAAAGATTGTTATGAGTGCAATAATTTTCTGTTATGAGAGCGATCGAACTATGACGTTTGGGCTGATATACGGTTTAAAATATTTGAGTTGTATATTTACTATCAGTTATAGCTTTGATCTAATGGTAAGCACTTGATGTGATAAATATAAATTAATAAATTTGTTGGACTCATTATATATTATTATAAAATAAAAAAATTAAATATAATATATATAGTCATTATAAATATTAATTGCAATAGTTGTACACAACGTTTTGATTATTTAAAAAACACAATAAAAGAATAATCTATTGGTATACTTTCTTCCACGCTACCACAATGGTTGTCGAACACACATAAATATGTAATTCGTATAATTAAAGTCAAACTATATATCGATCGTATCAAGATTTGTTTTTTGAATTTCCCTCGGAATATTTTAAATATAAGTCTTTGTATCATTATAATAATTTATTGGTATTTTAATTTATATTAAATATTAGCACACAAGTAAGTGTATGTGTGCAACGTTAGTCCCACAAATATTTTTTTAATAAAAAAATAGACAAATTTGTCATAAAGTTTGATATTATTTTAATAATTTTAAAAAATCAATCTTTTGTGTAAATTTAGTGCTTAATTTTTGGCATAAATAAAGTTTAAATTTCAATTTATTTTTATTTAATATTCCATTTGTGAGGATATCTAGATCTATTTTTTTTTATTGATTTTTTTACCATGATGTACTTTGGGAAATGAGCATTGTACTAACAAAACTTGCCATGAATGGTAACATAACCAAGAACCAAAAAGAGCGAATTTTACCCCACCCCACCATGAGGTGTGTTTCCTCCTCTTAAGCGTTGGGGGGTGGGGGGGGTGGGGGGGAAGAGTTGGGGGGCGTGGGGGGTGCCTCCTCTTTAGGACAAAATTCAATAATTGTATTCATTGACATTTTAACATTTAATGATAATTGTACTTTACATTAAAAAAAACAGTAATTTATCGTAAGGAGTTTAATGAACCTCCACGAGAGAATCGAATCTTGATTTCCCCAAATGATAATTTCATATTTAGAATAAATTTTAGTAAACAAATATTTAATCACATTTGTATATGTGATAATTAATTATTTATATATTGGCACGAGATTTTTTACATGAAGAATATGAGTTTTATTTTTATTTTTAAATTTAAAAAAAAAAAGAGAAATATGAGCTATTATGTGGTGTACGTACCCTTGATATCATATTCATACTTTATTATTTTTTAAAAAAAAATCTAAAAATTAAATGAAACCAATTTAAGGTAAATCAATTTTTTTTCTAACATGTTTAAATTATCAATCAAGTACTTTTCAATGTTTTTTTTTTCCAATCAACATATTTCTAGAATGTATACAAATACAGATAATTTTATATTCAACAAAATTGAATTGATAATTTAAAACAAGCAAAAATAGAATTGATTTTGATACAAATTCAATATAAGTAAGCAAGGTATTCAGAAACTTAACCGAAACGTAAAATCAAACAAAACCATATGATTTGGACCTTTTAGCCCAAATAAACATAATACAAGCTCAAAAGTTTAGGTTTTTAATATCTTTCAACATTTTGTAACCTTCATAATTATTTTAATTTGCGGCTTTTATTTATAATAATTCTAATTTACGACAAAAAAAAAATGTTAAATCAATTTTATCAAGTGTAAATTGCTACTTTTTTCAAATTATCACATGTACTAATTCACTATGAAACTTAAAACTAGTCGTTCCAACAAGAACAAACCAAACCAAACCGAAATTGGTAAAAATTCGTGTGAGACGGTTTCATTGGTCGTATTTTGTAAGACAGATATCTTATTTGGGTCATCCATGAAAAAATATTACTTTTTATGCTATGAGTATTACTTTTTATTGTGAATATCGGTAGGGTTGACCCGTCTCACAGATAAAGATTCGTGACACCGTCTCACAAGAGACCTACTCACCGAAATTCATGGTTTGGATATAAACATGGAAAGTATTGGTTTGGTATGGAATTTTGTAAAATCGATAAAAATGGATTGGTTTGAAATTTTATCTAAAATCGAACCAAACTATAGTTGAACACCTCTATAAATAAAATGTTTTTTTTTTCAAGATTACAATTAAGTCAATGAAAGTCAAAATTACCATTGTAATATGTAAAAAAAATTTACCAATATAAATATGCAAAATGCTTCTTAATGACTCAATAATATCACGAAATTATAAATTATTGGACGAATCATTTTGATTTTTTAAAAAATTAGATATAAAATAAATTATAACAAAAAATTTATGTAAAAATATTACAGACCTATACAAAGATGCCACGTGTTACGCATATATAAGACATGTGCTTTCTTGATAGAGATAAATAAATAAAGGATATTCCATAAAATAATTTTCAACAAAATCGCTTCAAAAAGGTTGGAGAAGTTGTTAGAATTCAAATTCAATGGCTGCTTTTTTTAATGGTTGAATTTTCAAGATTGTGAAAACAAATAATTATATTATTTCACGTTATCAAATACTCGAATCCCACTAAGAAAGCATGCCTAAAAGCTGAATTTACCCCTAACGAAAATGTAAATTATTAAATTATTTTAATTTTGATCTAATCGAGTTCGAAACTCAATTATAACATAATTTTTATTAAAAAAATAATTAAATAAATTAATAATCAATAATAATAAAAAAACTAAATTAACATAACCTAAAAAAATAACAAGAATTAATTTAACATAGACTATCTCCCTTGTTTTCTGCTTTGTGCGAGTCATCTTTTCCATCATCTTCTTCGTTTTCATCAAGAATTCTGTATTCTCTGGTCAATTCTTCTGCTTTTCGGGCCTCGAATTCCCAATCGGTTAGCAGCAGAACAACCATCATTGTTACCACGCATGAAATTTGGGCCGCCAAAAGCCCGAACCACAGGCCCTGGAAGTCCATTCTCAAGAAGAAAGCTAACCCCACAGCCACCGGCATTCCCACCAGATAGAAGCATCCCAAGTTGATGTTTGCGCCAACTTTTGGCCGGGCCGTTCCCCTTAGCACCCCGCAGCCCGTAGTCTGCGGGCAGTTCCCCAGCTCGCAAAGCCCGATTATCGGAAGAACCAGAGATGTCAATGCGATTATCTCTTTATCTTGCGTGAACATGGTCGCCCATATGTTTCTAACTGAAACTGCAAAAAGCAAGGAGATGAATCCCAGTAAGAACCCGCCGGAAAGCCCGACAATGGCGGCGAACTTCGCCTTCTGGGGCCTGCCGGCTCCTACCTCGTTGCCCACTCTAGTTGACACGCTGAAACTGAGTGAAGATGGGAATATGTAGATTAATGCGGTGGTTTGAATCAGAATCCCCATTGATGCAACTGTTGCCTTTGGGTTTAGCAGCAGCCCACAAATCAAGATCATTATTTCATACCACCACCATTCAAGACAAACTGAAACACAGCTTGGAATAGCTAGATTCAGGAGAAATTTCCAGCCTTTTAAACACTCCATCGATACGCCTTCCCAAGTTTTTTTATACACTCCAGATACTATTATATAGACAACTAACGATGCAACGAGGTTTATATTTGTCCAAACCCCAGCAAATGCAACTCCTTTTATACCTAACTCGAGCTTTGAAACGAGGAGATAGTTAATAGGAACATGCAAAAGAATCGAAACCGCTGCGCAGAAAGTTAGAGGCAAAGTTATGGATTGAGTTCTCAGGTAGATTCTCAGTGGATGTAATACGGCCTGAGCAAACAGATCAGGTAAAGAATAGAACAAATATTCTTGAGCTTGCGCTGCAATGGATTCATCTTGCCCACAAAAAAGAAGAATCCTTTTCATGTTTAACCACAAAGCGGATATTGGAAATGAGGCGAAAACAAGCAAAAGTACTGTTCTTTGCAAAGAAAGTCCGAGGAGTTTGTACTTTTTGGCTCCAAAAGCTTGTCCGCAAATGGGTTCCATCCCCATGGCTAAACCAGAGAGGATAGAGTAACCGGTGATGTTAGCGAATCCAACTGCCAAAGAACCTCCGGCTAAAGCTAAGTCCCCTAATCTGCCAAGAAAAAGCATTGAGATTATGGACCTGGAGTAGAGTAGCAGACCTGTAAGGATCATTGGGAGAGCTATTCTGGCTATGGATATGGATTCTTGAAGAAAGAGTGACAGATGATTGGTGGGGTTGTGTGGTTTCTGTGTGGGTTGGATTAGTGTTGGGGTTTTGGGGATCAAAGAAGTGAACATGTCGGAATCTTGATGATCTGAGGGATTATTGCATTTGATGCACATTTTTTTTGTGGGGTTTTCAGTGTTTGTATTATTTGGTGTTTGTGTGTGTGAGAGAGAGGTAGAGAGAAAGATATGTAGCGTGTGCGTGTGTGTGTTTTTGTTTGTGGAATTCTTGAAAGAATGGGTTGAAGGTGGGTATATATATACTGCAAATGGGGTCGGCCGCCGCGTGAAGCTGGCGCTTGGCTTTTATAAATGGGAGGTGTATTGTAGTGTAGAGCGCGCCGGCGGGCATGGGAAGGAACTAAGATCCTAGCGCACACGGATTTCTCAAGCATGTTTAGAATGAGGACTACATCAATAAACCGTGATTTATTCGAATTTTGTATGAGAAAAACTCCAAAAATCTTAGCCTAATTTTGGTTGTTTTGGGTTTTGGATATTACCTTTGTCTAATAAGTTTTTTTTTTGTTTTACTTTTCGTCTTTTTTGTCGGATCATTGACGCGGCGCTGAATATTACTTATATGATTCCAAATTAATGATATGTCCGATATCATGTAAACCATCCAACCAAAAACGAATGAAAAGTAGAAAAACTTAAACTTTGAACTAAAACCAAATTCATTCTTTTTACATGTGTCCAAAAGCCAAAATTGCCCATCTTATTCAACTAATTTTGCAATTTTAATTTTTGGTAGTTGGAACGAACATCATCATATATGAAGGGAGTTTACGAGTCCATGAATAGATAGTGTAATGCATAAACACGACAAATGTTACTTTAATTTAAATGGAATTAGAACAAATGTTGCTTGCGAGCAAATATGCGACACCTGTTCCATTTCCATCAAATATCAAGTCTCAATTAATATATAGGCACGCACTCGTGCTCGTGTTAACAAATTTAAAAATATTTATTCAAGATCTAATTAACATGATAGTATTAAAAAAGAACAGGTTTCTTTTGAGACGAGTCAACGCTACTCATGTTTACAATAAAAAAATAATATTTTTCACGGATGATCCAAATAGAAAATCTGTCTCACAAAATTGACACATAAGATCGTCTCAAAAGAGTTTTGTGATTAAAAAAAAATTCTTGTGGAGCTTTGGACTCGATTATAATATTTGCTTCGATATCATGTTAGAAATTACTAAATCACTAACACATGCCAACAAATTTTTGTGGGATAGGTATTTTTTAAAAGTAAATCATGCATGCCAACTATATAATGTTATGTTAAAAAAATTATAATTCGACCAAATTGATTAATATTTTTATATGTAATAAAAAAATAGATATTTATTTCTTTTTTGCATCTTATTTTAGCATAATCTTTCAATAACAAAAAAAAAATATTAAGTACTTGAAGCTTTTGATACGTTCTCAAACAAGGTAAGCAAATTTATTTTTATATCGTTAAAATGCCATTAAATGATTTAGACTAATTTCAAATTTAACCTAATTTTATACGTGTATTAATTACCCAAAAAAATTGCAAAATTAGCCCTTAGATTATTGAATCAACTAAATATATATATGCTTCTAATAATTTTTGGGTAGGTCTTATGTAATACGGTTTCACGAATCTATATTTATGAGACAAGTCGGCTCGATAAATATATGTGAGATGGTTTCATACAAATTTTCCTGATATATATATATATATATATATTTATTTATTTATTTATTTATTTATCTATTTATTTATCGTGTGCTTGTAAATTATTTTTTTGTCAAACTTTATGTATAAATAAAAAGACAATAAAAACGACAAAAACGAGATAATCGAAGGGCGAAATTTGTCATCGGTGGGCCCAACAAAATCCAACGGCCTGTTAATGGCCCAAGTTTTGCTGTCTTTCATCTCCCAATGACAGAAAATGTCAAAAGTTTTAGATTTACCAAAGATTTTAAGTCCAATTTTGTTCCGGCACGGCAAGTGTGACAAACTATGTATACTTTTGCGGTAAAAATGTATTTGCAAAAATTAACGATGAACTCGAAGTGGTGATAATTTTATATCGTGCCAAATTATTTAATGCACCAGTATGTGAGAGGATGATCGATGTGACGTTTTGCAAGATGTTCTCGCGAACATCTTGCGACGCTCGTGAAGTGCCCACCGACAGATACACATAATATCAAAACTATATATATATATATATATATATATATATATTAATGTTATTCTACTCCATTTTATAATATTTACACTTTATATAATATATATAAAAAAAATAACAAATTGAAATGCAAACAACAAAAGACAATGTAAATAACACCACTCAATGTGGGTTAATATCAGAATGGGAAACAAATCACTATACATAATTATAAGAATAGTTTGATTAATATTCCGATAAGTTTAAGAAAAAAATTTACAATATTATATTGATTTGGTCTTGTGAGCGTGTGGAAAATTTCGACTTCAAATGTGAAAGAGCAAATTTTCATCTCAACTCTGCCATTCACATTAAACTAATTTTATATATTTTTTTATTTAGTCCCAAATAAAGTTATATATGATGAGATTATTAAAGCTTGAAAACATTATGTTAATGTTAATATTTTATATTTCGCAGATGATTCCTTCTCCCGAAATAATTTAAGGCAAAAACTTGTCTGAGACGATCTCACAGGTCGTATTTTGTGATACAGATATCTTATTTGGGTCATCCATGAAAGAGTATTACTTTTTATGCTAAGAGTATTATTTTTCCCGTCTCACAGATAAAGATTCGTGAGACCGTATCACAAGAGACTTACTTATAATTTAATATGCATAATCTCTTTAAAAAAATAAATTAAAAAAGGCTTTCTAATTAATTTTTGTATAACTTTTCTTACAACTTATAATTTTTTTTTTCTCATTTTGATATTGGGCCATCAATTACGATTGAAGGACTTTGAATATTTTGGTCATTGTACTTCAACTAAGAAGACCACATTGATTTCATGGCGATAAGAAAATTTGTGGCAAACTATGTGATTGGCTGTTTTAAGTCAACTGGTCAATATCATTTATAGTCATCAATTCTTTTTTAAAGTGAGTGATTGATAATTGATTCATGCCATTAAAAATAATCAATGCAAAAATGCTTTTAATTAACTCAAATATCTGTGACAAATCCATGTTATATACATAAAAATTCATTAAAACAATATATTCTTAATCATCATTGTTGAGTTTATTAAGGAAGAATAACCTTTTTGTCTCGTAATTTATAATTTTTGTCATGTTATCAATTAATTCACAACATTAATACACTAATTTGTATTTTTTTCAATCTTAGTTCTTTTCCACCAGAATATTGACATGACTCTAGTAAATACTGACATGATACCGGAAAAACACCGATATGTCGATGAGAAATGACTAAAATTGAAAAAAAAGTTAAGTTATTAGATTAAAATCGTGAATTTACTAATAAAATGACCAAAAACGAAAAATATACCGGTTATGAAGTCGAAAAAATTAGTCTTCCAATTGATTAGTGACATGTTTCACATTTTAAAATTTTGAATTACGGTTTTACCACTCGTTGGCTTCATATATAGATGGAGAATTCATAAAATCATTATGAATTTTGCACAATAGATTTGTCAAAAATTATTTTGTATTTACTAGTCCCTTTGGAATTAGTGGTCAAAGTTGATAAGAAAATAATTGGAAAATCCTATAAATTATTTCAAACTTATCCTACAACTCGCATGTGTAACCTCAATGGTTCAGGTGTATGCTAGCCGTGAGATCACAAATCTTTATAATTTTAGATCAAACTCATTTAGTCTTTTGTGGACATATCCTAATTGTCCATATTTATTCATTAAAATCTTTTAATTATAAATAGCCGAACTCGTTTTGGTTTAACCCATTGATTCACTATTGGCACTTAGCAACGTCGTGTCACGATCCCTTAGATACAAACTGATTGTGTCTACAAGAATCTTTAGTTACAATTAGCGTGCAACACGATCTTTTCAACTCATATGTTCTGATCGGATTTTGGGACACTGGTTTGCCAAGATAATATAAATCAAATAGCTATGCTTACATTCCAAAGTGTAGTGTGTAACTAAAGAAACTATTTTCTCTAAAACACACATTCTACTATGCCCAGAGATTCCTAGGAATATTCATTTGATAAAACACATAGGACATCCACTAATATACTCGAGCGGCTGAATTCCCAACTACAATGCACAAGTTCCTAACCAATTTACAATACACCGAACTTGCCACCTAGTAACTCTCAGGTAGTCGGAAAACAAGTCATAATGCAGTACCCGTTGAATAGGATTACAATGGTGTATTGGATCATGAAAATAATGGTACACAACTATAACTATAAATTCTATACTCGACCAGTGGTAGCTACTTAGAGAATTTAGGACGAGGGTAATTCATTGTACTTATATCAAGCATCTATTCGAGTGTGTGGATGTCCCTACAACTATGTTAATGAAACATAGCAATGACATATCAAGAATACTAGTATCGAGTGAGCTTTTCAATATCTCACTTCTTGATAGCTCATCGACTAAGAATTAATTTAGAGATTACAGTCACTAAGAAATGTGTGCTATGATTACATACAATTGCGTAATCACAATCCTCATTGACTATAAGTAAACTCAATGTATTTATATTAATGCAAATGCATGGTTATAAATATAAAATAATACAAATTAATAATCGTTTATTGAATAAAAAATATTTTACAAAATATATAGTTAATAAAACCTACAGCCACATATTCACTTATTTGCCAAAATACTCATTCCCCATAATATCAATATTTTTATTAAAAAAATTAAACAAAAAAATTCAAGCAAAACTTTGGAAACAAAAAATTTCTTCAATATCTCTACAATATTATACATTAAAAAAATCAATTGATTTTACTTACAATTTTTGTTTTCTTCATTTCCTGCAAGCAATTGATATTTAGTTCCAATTTTATGAGTCATAATTGGCATTAACATTTTTCAATGAGGCGAAAGATTTAAACGAAGTTTTATTATGATGTATGGCCTGATATAATTTTAGTCTTACACTTATTTCTGCACCCAATTTAATTATTTTTTTGTCACATGTTTATTTAATGAATTTAATTAATCTTTTCTGTAGACTGCCTCTACTTAAGACAAAAATACCGACAGAAAAGAATGTAATATACATGAATGTGAATATTGGAAATTTTGAGGTATAATTAATGTGTTTAAATACTAAGTCCACCAAGTCAAAGGTTGAGTGGACCAAGTCTTGTTTCAAAGTCATCTAATGTATCGAAAAATTATAAAATTAAGACCACTAAAACCGATTTTAAAAACAAAAATAATAGTAGTTTCTTTGGGAAAAAAACGTCATAATCAATGTAGAATAGATGACCACCAGTTGCATAAATTAAGAAAATATAGATTTGAAATTTAATTAAAATATGGGACTTGATGAATTTTCATAAAACAAATCATTTTAGTTTTTGAAAAATGAAATATAAATTTAAATATTTTTATATCTTAAAATAATTATTTTTATTCATTTGTTAAGAACTTGCGTTTTTATATATGAGTTCGGGAGAATCTTTAGTTCGAACAAAAACAATTTGCTACATAATAAGTCCGAAAATAATAGTATTAGTAGTAGTGACTACTGAAATGTACAAAATTCTCATAAAATATTTTATAAAGGTCTAGAATTAATTAACTAATTAGTTGATTAAATAAATTAAATAATAATTTTAGAGGGTCTAGAATTAATTAACTAATTAGTTAATCAATAATTGATTAATTCATGATATAATAAATATGAAAATTTTATTTAATGAAAATAAAAAATCCTGGTGGGAGTAAGATTATGAATCTCAATAGGAAAATGACTCTTGATGTGATCAAGAATTAAACTCTATAAATATTTCATTGAGGGTCATATGAAATAAGAATTTTTCCATATAAAATTTTTTCCACCAAAATTTTTTTTCTCCTCCCTTCATCCATAATTTCGGCCACTTGTGTTTTTCTACAAGAAAAATTCTTGGCCAATTCCACGGCCATCATCACCACAAGATCCCTAAAACTCCGGCGATTCAGTCTCAACGCAAAGTTTGTTTAGGATCTATAGTGCTATCTAAACAAGGAATCCGGTCTCCGATCGTGGGCTTAATTTGACGATCAAAGACGCAAAGGTGATATATAAGAAGGGCCAACTCCACTAATCTTGGACTTGTTTAGTGTCCAGCGTAATATACGCAAAGGTGATAATTATAAACATCATATCGATGTTTAAATTAATGCGACGTCCAAGGAAAATTTCAAACATCAAAACTAAAAATTTAAAATTTCTTATGTGTTTTGGGTGCGAGGAAACAATACTCTAATAAGTAGAATTGTGTTACTATTCTGCTAACATCGATGGTTGAAGATATGGACATGTATCCAAACCAATAGTTTATGTGGATACATGTATAAGTTTGAAGAGTAAAAAAAATACATTTATCCATAGAAAGTTGCAAGACGAAAATGCGTATATCGTCTCATATTATCCTCATGTGTCTGATCCATCAAGTAGTCACTAGTCATCTATCTAAAAAAAGTCATATAAACTCGATCTATCCATTCATGATACCCTTAGTTTCATTTGGTAATGGACCACAACTGTAATGTCCGGTTACTCGTACAAATTATTAATGTGTTTATGTCGTTTGTTATGCGCTTACCTGATTCATTATGATTTACATGAATGATGCCGCTAGTGTTCCTTGTATTATACATATGGACCTATTGACATCAATTGAGAAATTGATATTGAGATTTAATATGATTTTTATATTGTCCATGGTGTATTGAAAATGAATATGTGGCTAAATAGTGATAGTAAGATGTGTAGATAAAGTAGTGTAATGGAAGTTGGTATTGAAGTGCAGGAAATGAGATGAAAAATATGGTAGTTCTTACGGTTTTTCATATAATTATTTGACTATGAATCACATTGATAGGAGGCTAAATTCATTACAAAGCTAAGGAGTAGGACTACGACTTTTATGTTTTGAGTTTTGTTCAAATCATTGTGGAAGACAAGCCAAAAGTGCCCCGAAGTGTGTCGTGTGTATTGTCGTTCGTGCACAGACACATTTTGGTAGAATGATCATAACGCTTTACTCAGATATTCAAATGACATGATGCTAATGGGAGATGCAAGCTAAGACATATGGATACAACTTTTATGTTGACCATTTTTTCAAATTCCGAAGGGCAAAATGAGTTTTCGTGCAGAGAAAGTGGCGCTCGAACTGTAAGATTTGAGTGCCCAAGCACCACTGAAGTGTTCTTTTATTCTCAGGTAGAATTGTCCGCGCCCGAGCGATAAAATGTTACCGCTCGAGAGCCTTTGGACAAAAGTGTGAGTTAGAAACATGATTTTTGTGATTGAAATAGATAAAGATCGATTGTTTCAGCCATTTTCACCATTTCACCATCAAAAATCAAGGTAAGAACAAGGGAGAAAACAAGGCTAGGGTTTGTCAAGTTCTTCCTTCAATTGATCCTCCATCTCTTCTTCTTTATCAAATTGAAGCTAGAATTGAATTCTCTACCACAAGAGCATCCTAGGGTTGTAAATATCCACCTATTGAATGTTGGTTTTCAACCATATGCTTAAGTATTTAGATAGTGATTGAATCATTTTACAGCGTAGGACCAAGGAACTATATTCCACCAGTGTTCTAACGCTCGGAAAGTAAGTTGACATGTTCTTGAAGTAATAAATGAGTAATATTATGAGTTTCAAATGTTTCCTATTGATTATTGTTATATGTACTTTGTTAGTACGCTTATTGATGAAAACATAGCACTATATACCATTATTATGTATTAAATATGAAAGATCATGAATGTTCAAGATATATGCTATATCATGAATGTGAAAATGATACGAAATGAATGCAACATGTTATGATATGATATATGAGCTCGTTGACATCATGGGTGGTTTTAAGTCCACCAACCCTATTGGCCAATATATGTTTATGTATCGTGGGGTTGTCACATGGCACCGAGACAGTCATCACAACAGTAGCTATATAATAAAACAAGCACAGTAGTAAAGGTCAACTAATGGGGCTCAAGTACAAAAAAGAACATATTTACATGTTATGGATGGAATTTATGATATGAAATGATTTAATAATTCATTGTTGATCACGACTTTGATACGTATGTTCTTTCTACACATATTGATATGTATAAGTGCCAACTTATTGAGTTCTATAAACTCACGTAGCTCTTGTATTACATGATCAGGTAATGAAGGTGAATAGGATGCCGGTTCACCAATGGATGTTTGTAAAGTGTCTTACATCGACAAGAACCTGGACATGCTATTGTCATGGCTTCCGCATATATGTATTATAGTTGATCTTACGCTAGAGTTTGAAATAAGTTTAATGTTGTCTATGTCTATACGTATAACGGTGAAAGTGTGTGTTCGTATATAGAATATTGGAATGAGAAAAATTTTGGACGAAATATCTGTCTTGTGATCATGTTGATGTAAATCTGTTAATGTTTATATAAATAAGTTTTAGAATATATGTTATACTAATTTAACTATTGCTTGGATTATTGGATCGTCCAAAATATACGGACATCATGTCAAAATTTTTATAAACCATCAAATTAGTGTCCATAAGTTGGATTGTTCCATGATATAAGTATATCTATCAAAATCTATTTTAATTATGAGCGTAATTCAAGCATAGAAGAAGAGTGTTACAACAACCTTCTCCCTTCCCATTGCCTCTCCTTTAGGGCAAACTTTTCATAAGTATCTGAATGTACTAATTAAAAGCTTTTCAGTAGTTGATGCAATAACATGAATGGAATCAGTGCTTTTGAACCATTCAATAAAAACTTCATAGCAACAAATTCGCATCCGCCTATTCCGACGAGGTTTTCCCCAGCCCTCGAGCAGATGAGAATTCTCATGAGCAAGTTTAATNACAAATAAACATGGACCATATAAAATGTTTGTGCTTATAAATAATTGATAAGTGAATTTAACATACTTAGCGGTGAAGCAAAAAAAATTAAGATGAATGAATTAATTTATATTTTATTAATTATCCTGATTTATTTGTTAGGGTTTGTTGTCCGATTATTAGAATAAAACAATAGGCATAAATTCTGACAAACCAACTAGAATAAATTAATTAAGAATCATATCAAAGTACGATGGATCTAACAATTTTGATATTGAGATGACTTAAAAGTTTTAATAATGAGGTTTTTGGATGGATTTTTGTGGATGGAAATAGTTCGATCATATTAATTATTTTCTCAAATTATCAGCAACGTCATGTATATTGTCTATCGTTAATTACTTTATTTCTCTAAATTTTTGTCGTAAAACATGATTCTGTTGCTGTATATGAGTACATAAATACATGTATATCATCGTCAAATACAAAAAAAAAGTATTCTTTATATCAAGAGCATTCCAAAGATTAGTTCGAATATTAATAAATCGAAACGTGTCGTTCAAGATGTAGATGATCGATAGTGTTTTGCACCACATGAAACTTAAATAAGATACGCATGTGTACAACTTTCGATGGTGGTGCTTATGAAAAATCAAGTACTGTATCATTTTCTCACAAAACATCACTTTCTTATCCTGAAGATGAATGTTCATTTCTAAACAAAAGCAAAGAAAAATTTAATGTTTGGGAAAATAATTTTTTGCTATACTAACTTTGCTTATTTTGAGTTTGTGTGACTGTCTCGCAGGTCTATATACATTATACATGTCAATCAGACCCATATTTATCATAAATAGTGATATTTTGGTGTAAAAAAAGTGTTTCCATGAGTTTGGTTGGGTTGGAGATCTAAGATGTTTAACAAAATTGACATTTAAAACGTTCTTACAAGAGTTTTTTTTTATTTCTTACAAGAGTTTTTTTTATTTGAGTTCTAGTCTGTTAAATTTCAAATTTTGATCGTGAGGGACTAACCTTGATTTTTTTTGTCTTTTGATCCAATTTCTTGGAAGTTCTGACGTGGAACAAGAAAATATTGATGTGACACAATACAATGCTAATGTGATACTAAAAAATGCTGATGCAACATCAGAAATTTCTGAATTGTCTGATGTCTCATCAACAATTGGATCAAAATAGCCAAAAACTAAAATTTAACGTACCAAACCCAAAATTTGAAAACTTAATTGATCAAACCCAAAATTGAATAAGTCAGTGAAAAAAAATCATTTTCCCTAATATTTAAGAGATCTATATATGAAAATCCTGGATACTATTGTTCCAAAAAAGTCTTTTATACTAGCCAATTGTCCCCTAACTTGTAAACCTTTTAGGTAAATTATATGTTTTTTAAAGGGTTAAGTTATAGGTTTTAAATGTGAAGAGCTAGTGTTCGAATACGCAAAAAATGGAAAAACAATTGTCATGTAAATTGGCTTATATATATAAATTCTTAATCTTCTAATTATATGAAGAGTACAACATCATGTGATCCCATTAGTTCCACTCTGTCGTGCAATACTCATTTATCAACATATATTCTATTCTCAGTTCCAAGGCTATCTACTCGAATTATTAAAAAAAATGACTGAATAATCTACTCCAAAATTCGTCACACGAATTATTAGTAGGATCAAAAAGTTTATATTTTTATCGGGCAAATTGTTTTTTTTTATTCTCTATATTTCGCTCTTCATAATTTTGGTCATTTATTTTATAAAACCGTAAGATAGTTTGACAACAGAAGAAAACAATCTCAATTTACAATGGGCCTCTTTATACAATACTGGAAATTGTTTTCAAGTTAGTAAATTTGGTTTCTTGTACCATAAATGGGTATCAAGCCCAACAATACATATGAAATTCTAACCACAATTATAAGTCAATTTGTCTCTTTTACATTGTAAATTTAACACATAAATGTACCAATTGTCATCCATTGCAACAATTGAGATTTAGTTACATACCATCAAGGGTTGTTTGCTCCACTCCAAATTGGTCAGAAGCAAGTAAAGATGCAAGAAATTCTTGATCTTCGCGCTGTGTAATAATAAAACAAAAAAGGGTTATAAAACCTAGTTCCATACGCACGCGTGCACATACACACGAGTCTATTACAAGTGAAAAGATAAATAAAAAGTTAATTTTTTCTATACGAAAAAAACAAATAAACAATGTATACCTCACTCGGAGAGAAAAGGGTTGCACTGAATTGTGAAGGAGCATAGTTCATTGTATCGTTGGCACCATTTTGCTGTTAGATGTATGTCCATCAATAAAAATTGGTAGAAATAAAAAAGAATATAATGTACCTATATATATATATATAGACTCACAAAAAGATAAAATGAAAATATACTATTTCTTCATAATTATGCACCAAGAAGAGAAAATTAAGCTTCAAAATGTACCTGTAACATAGACTGTTCGGAGGAGATGGTATGATGATCAAATGCAACAAAATCAGGACCAAATACAGATTCTTGAGTTCCCCCTCCGTTTTCCATTTCACCAATCAAGCTACCTAAATTAGAAGGACTGATTAACATTTGGTAATCTGCAATAACATCGGACAACTGTTTTCCACCATTCGCATCAGGCTCGAAACATGAAGAATCCCCTATAGACTCCAGCAATCGATCCAGGGCCGTATCATCGTTCGGAAAATCTTGATCAGCAGCATTGAGTATATTTCCCTGGAATTCAAATCCAGGCAGAGTTTGCATTCCGCTGCAAGGTTTCGTCCCCTGGTTTGTCTTACTCAGGCCTGACTCAGTAAGTTGCTTCAAATTCGACATTCTTAACCCAACGTAATTCGTCTGATACGCGACACAGTTGGATGGCTTATAATTTGTAGAAACAGCATCATTTGTTAAAACATTGGTCTCTTGACGGGGTGAATCTTCATAAGTAAGGCTTGGAATATTGAACCCGGCTGAAGATAAAAGTGATGTCTGGAAACGAGTGGGCAGGCTCCCTGGGAGATCTTCCAGGCCTGATGCTGCAGAAAGATTACTACTTTGAGCAAAACTGACGCGTGACAGCTCGGTGTCCTGAATCAGGAGGCTTGAATTTGTGAGGTTTGGTCTCAGAAAACCTCCTGACTGGGAAAGTATTCGGGACCGTTCAATTCCAGGTGTGACGCTGCTGCTGGAAGAAGCTGCCTGATTTTGGAAGAATATGGCATTTTTCGCGCCTGGAAATCGTCCTGGATTTTGATGCTGGTTGTTCATGAAATTGTTGAGCATTAGAATTGAAGGGTTTGTTCGTGATGATGTTAAAATCGATCGAAAGCTTCTGCTGAAGCCATTATCCGTTCCATAATGAATTTTATAGTCTGAACCAGAAACCCGTCTCAGGAAGATCCTGTATTTCTGCATTCATACGCTGTAAATGAGGAAACAAGAAAAAATCTATAATAAAAAGAATAAATGAAATCAGAAGTTTTAAGAGAATATTTTTCCTTAGAATCGATTGTTTATAAAAAAAATAAAAATTGAAGAAAATATAATTGTATCAGAAGATTCATCCATAATATTTTCATAACAAAAAAAAAATAAAATATAATATTTAGTAACTTTTTCTCATAGTATATTGTTCTTGATTAACTCGTTAAATAAAGTATTCTTCATGTTCTAAAAACTTTTTATAGATAATAAAATTTATTATACAAGAGGATCTTTATTCTTATGTAGAATGCTATATAAATATATTTGATTATAAACTTGTGTATGAACAAATAAAAAACATATCTGTTTAAAATTGAAATTAATACTCCATATCATAAATTTTGTTCAAGCTAAATTAATTTAAAAAAAATTCGTGTTGATAAATTCATTTCAGTTAAATATAAAATTTGTTAAATAAATATAAACACTAATATGATTAATATTGTTCGATATAAATACATATTTACCTAAAATTAATCAATTATTTTTGTCATTTTGTATAAATTAATAAATGTTAATATGTTGATCTTTTTTAAATTTGGTTAAACAAAGGCTAGAACGGATTTTTAATAAAATGATGATCTTTGATTGTGAATTTGAAAAGTTTACTTTAAAGATTTGTGATAGTTACTAAAAAAGGCGTATATGATATTAAACTATCTACTTTATGGGGAAAATATCTTCATTTTTTTTTTGTATTAAATAAAAATATATGAACTTAAAATAAATAGACTATGGTTTTTTCCCTTTCATATATAGTTATTCAAAGGGGGGAAAGAAATTATGCATTAACTATTTATGAAATCATAAATATATGATATAATATAATATAATGTGATACTGTAATTAATTCTCTTGAGAAATAAAATATATCGAACCTGCAAATGACTTGCTATATTTTCTCTAGTTAATCCAGGCACATTCATTACCTCCAAGATTTTCTTTGGAACAGCCCCTGTAGAATACGCAAAAATAGAAAATAAACATATATATCAGAAAAAAATAAATAAGCACGCACACTAATAACATACATACATATAAATATATGCATATATACACACATGTACTTCTTTTATGTATGTATATTCATGTCTGCACACTTATAATCACATGCATGTTTGTGAATTTCCATATATGATATATGTGTATGTGTGTATATACATACATACATATAGATATAGATATAGATATTTACTTACTATCAAATCCAATGCTTCTGATAGCGTCCAAGAACCGGTTGTGTAATGCATTAGTCCAAACAACTTTAGGCTTCTTTTGTGAAGACTCAGAAATTTCTCCTCTTTTTCCATCAGCAGGCCCTTCTTTTCTTGGAGAATTTCTTGGATCTTTCTTAATATTCCCATCTTCATCAAGTGTCGATGACTCGGAAATATCGTTGATTTCATTGACAGATGTTTTTTCCTCAATAAGAACTTGATTTTTCTTGTTATTATAATACATTGATGCAAATTGCCATAAATCCCTTAAGTCATCTGCAGATACCGGCTTTAAGATGAAGAACGCAGCACCATTTCGCAATCCTTTTAGTGCAACAGCTTCTTCATTATCTGCTGACATTACTGTAAAAGTGACACAATATATTAAATATATCAGATTTAGGACATGACATAGATAAAAAAAAAAAATTATCAAAAAAATTTAATAGTTTGAATGTTCGAAAATTTTCATGTAGCTCATAAAAAGTACTAGAAATCATCTCAAAATCAAACATATAAAAGAAAATCAGATCGAATAAATGGCTCAAAGAACATGTTAAGGAATTAGGGTTCTCATAACCAGTTGTGCGATGTATCAACGTAATTAATTACAAAATCTATGTCTGTGTGATTATCTTCAACCGATTCCACGGATTCGCTACGTAGCATATACAATTAACTCACAAACTACAGGCAAATTGAATTCTTGAGCAATGACTTTTTGTAACTCGAATCCATTCATATCTGGCATATGAACATCTGATACCACCAAGTCGAAGGCACCCCCTTTGATTCGAAGTGCGCATAAAGCATCGCTCGGGTGTTTGACCGTGACAACTGAAATTGAATATGTAATCAGTTAGAATGTTATGTATAAACTGATACTTCGCAAAACAGAACGAAAAATCTTGATTTTGAGATATAAGAAGAACTCAAGAAGACATGCCTTATGAAACTAAGACAAGTTTGTTTGTCTATGTGTGACATAATCTAGTGTAGATCACTGAATTCTTGTGGAATTTTTTCTGTGGCCTGAGTTAATTTTGAACAATTTTGATGAATTTGGAAATAAAACTTGAAATATTTTCCGTATTTAACAACCATTTTTTCATGTTGTTTTCTCTTATTCTTCATGGAAATATATGAATAAACAATGATTGATTAGGCCATTTCAATTACACGTCCACATTTCTTGAAGATTAAATATAGGTCTTCAATGAACTCCTTTGTAACCCTAAAATAAAGAAACGTTTCCAAATCCACTGAAAAATATTTTAAGTAAATCCCATTAAAAAGGATATATACACATATATCCAAAACAAGAAAATCGAATAAAAATTTGTGTTTCATGAACTTCACACACACAGACACACGTTTATCCAACAATAATTTACCTTCATATTTGAATTTCTTGAGTATAGCAGCAACAATGGAGAGACATGTCGTATCATCATCAACAACCAAAATGCTTAGCGTATCGAACGATTTTTCCCACCTGGAAAAGGTGTTGCTTATGGTAATAGTTTCACCCTCCATGTTAATCTCTTTCTTTTTGACAACAGCAGTTGACAAAAATACAAAGGATGATGATATATATATATAGATATATAGAGGTTTTGTGCACTTAGTCAACTGTGGAGATATAAAAAAGGTGACACCAGAATAAAGCTTTCCAAAATCTAGAAGAAAATGTAGGTGTGTTTCTTGTTTTTATTTGAAACCCCTTTTTCATTTTCTTGGTTTTCCCACTTTCATTTGTAACAAAAAAATAAATTGGGTTTTTAATTTTTTTGGTGGCTCTTTAATTGTATGATGTTATATTTAGTGAACAAAATCTGAGGCTAATATTAGCATTTAAAGAAACATACCATATAATAAGATGTTCATTTTAATTAAGCTTCTTTTCTCGGAAGATTTTATAAAATAAAATTGATTCTAATATCAGATATTTAAAGTAATTTTGTATTTATAAATATATAAATTAATTAAATGTCTATTAATGTGTTATTTGAAATATATATCATGGTCTTTCAAAATAATTTATTGGCGCCACTAATTGTCTTTAGATCTAGTTGAACAACATTGGTTTTTGGTGAAATGGAATTTTTTTCAAATTTTATAAATAGTTTTGTAGAGTAATTTTGCACGTTTCGCTTGGTTTTTATTCTACTGTCACACCATCCTTGACTTTAATAAAGCTTTAAAATCCTATAAATTATTTTATATGTTTGTGGGTCAATTCATGACTCCCCTCAACTCCCAATTAATGCTATTTTTATCCCTATATCAAAATCTTAAAATATCGACAAAAATGGACAAAAGGTTGTTGTTGACCCTTTAAAATATGATTAGGTGTTCTATGCAACGATCTCACGGATATCTATTTGTGAGACGAGTCGATCCAAGTCCACACTTACAGTGAAAATTAATGTTTTTTCACAACAAAACTACCAAAAAATGTTACATGAAAAACAATAATTTGGACATAAAACGTAATACTTTTCATATGTCAAATACACTCAAACTACTATTTATTGGTTAATCATTTTACTAGAATGTTATAATATCAAAATCCAAAAAAATGAAATAAATCAATTATCACTAGTCAATCTTAGGGTGATTTTTTTTTTTTTTTTTATCGACAGATGCTCTTATTACACTCGTAATCTCCTTCTATCCAAACGCGCAATTATGTGAAACGATCCACAAAGTATAACGTTCAAATCAGTTAACTACGAATTGGTAAAACTAAAGATAGGCCCAATATTATAGGACCTGAATTCTGGCCTAACCATTTTACAGGTCCATTCTGCTCAAAATTCAATTATTTTTTAATCCCGTCAACAATAATTTTGAACTTAAAATAAATGCTTCATGAGTAATGACTTAAAATTGCGATATACTAAAAAGATGCTATTATGGAAGGATATATAAAACATTAATTTTATATGAATTAATCTCAAAATTTTAAGGAAAATTTGGATTTTCGGTCTTATACATTTACCTCTTTGCGATTTTGATCTTCTTTGACGTCAAATTTCAGCATTAGTCCGCTATATTTTATTTTATTGTAATTTTATTTTTCCGACGTGATAACTAGTGTAGATATGGTGTCGGTGTGTACAGTGTCACATTAGGATTCCAGATATAAAAAAATATTTAAATTTTAAAAAAAATGAAAGATACAATATCATGACTGAAATTTGACAACATATGATATCAAAATCGCAAATATGTAAAATATACAAGACTAAGTAGAAGTTTTTAAAAATTTTAATTACTAGCCACCATTTGTATTCCTTCAAATTAAAATTTAAATGATATGTACAATTGAATGGGGATTTTGAATTTTTTTTAATTATTTAAAAATTTATGCCAGTTCTCTTTAATTTATATATGTGAGTCAGACTAAGATCCTTGGTGGCTTTTATAGGATTACTGAATTGGTGCCAACGTTCTAAAAATCTTGGTACTTAAGTATAGAGGTCTTGAGTTAGAGTGTTAGAGAGGCGAAAGTAACTTATTTTCTAGGGATGTTGATATTCTATGAAAGACGGCACATGACAAAGCCCTGAGGAGAGAGAAGACTTAAGAGGAAATCCGTTTACGGAAGAAAACCCCCACCCACAATCAGTACATCTACGGCAGAAAAATCAATAGAAATTACAAGACTCAATACCCATTCAACATAGAAAAAGCCAGCCCCGTTTATGATTTATTCGGGTCGGGTTTCGACCCATTACAATCCTATTATAATAAAACATTTATTATTATTATTTGACAATATTTAGAACTTGTTTAATCCTCCACCCAAATTGAATACATGCTACTGTTAGAACTTTGATTTGAAATTGATAATGATTAAATTCAAATAGATTATTAGAGGAAAGATACTTAAAACGCAATTGGATGGAAACTAATTATTATAAATTGTGATGCAAAAATAATAATCAAACACATGCCTTAATTCCGACAGCTAATTCTTAGGTAGCTTCAAATATTGTCACCACAAACCTTAAAAAAAAAAAAAAAAAAAAAAAAAAAAAAAAAAAAAAAAAAAAAAAAAAAAAAGAAAAAAAAGTAGTGATTTACTTTGCGCCCACGAGTTTTCCGCGTTTCGGCTGCGTTTTATTTTCCCTTATAAACCATTTATCCCATAACTTTTCTTTCAAACATATTATCCAAATTAATCTTATGTTAAAATAAATTAGTTTGACCTTTTTTATAATTATTATTTCTCTTTTAATTTTAATTGAATGCATGGCAAATCGAGGCAGGAGAGAAAGTCCAAATCAAATAAATCCTTTTATAGACCATGACAACAACTACTACTACAACTACAATGCTCCTCTCTCTTACACTTATGACCAAGAAAACTCGTCACCAGCTCCTCAGCCGCCGCATCACAGTTCCGCCGCCGCCGTTCCCTCCCCGACATCCGGTCGCCACCCGAATTATCGTGGGATTCGTTGCCGAGGTGGGAAATGGGTGTCCGAGATTCGGGAGCCACGTAAAACAACTCGCATATGGCTGGGGACTTACCCCACCCCGGAGATGGCTGCCGCGGCGTATGATGTGGCGGCGCTGGCGTTGAAGGGGCCGGATGCAAGGATCAATTTCCCCGGCCTGGTTGGTTCTTACCCGGTGCCGGTTTCTCAGTCGGCCGGGGACATAAGGGCGGCGGCCGCTATGGCTGCCTCCGCTGCATCCGGGGCTGGAGGAGCCGCGGGTGGGAGTACTGGAGCCTCGGTAATGCCGGGAAACGAAGGTTCGTCGAGCTTGCAGAGAAACTATGTGGATGAGGAAGAGTTGTTCGATATGCCTCAGTTGCTGGTGGACATGGCGGGGGGGATGCTTCTCAGCCCGCCGCGGGCGGCGGAGGACTATGAATGGCCGAATGACATGAGTTCGAGAAACGACAGTCTTTGGAGCTACCCTTGACAAAACATGGATCAAGAAAATTAAAGAACCTGAGCCAAATTAAAATAACCTAACAATATCAAATATATAAAATCTATCCAGAATCTAGATATATATGATGTATAATATATGTATCGTGTGTCTATGGAATTGGATTGCCATTAAAATGGACAACTCCGCCATCTTTGTGTGCGCTTTTGTTTCGGTTCTCTGTGTTTTTTTCAGCATAAAATGAGCTGAATTATGAGTTTTCCCCGCTTATGGCGGGAGCTTGCTTGTTTGCTTTTGCTCAGGTTCTAATTATCAAAATGAAAGCAAGTTCCTATTGCTACGTACTGGCTTCACACTGACTGCTTCTGACTGAACAAATTAAATAATAATTTAATCTTGAGTCAATTTCATCCCTTATTTTTTTAACCGATCGCTTTTAATCAATCTCTCTCGTCATAGTTTTCGAGATTTAATCGTAATAAATTTCATAAATTTATCAAAATAAATTATGCACTCAACCCATACATTAATTAACTCATCCTCCGAGACCATGAGCTGTTCTAATCTTCGTATAAAATTTAACACCTATAATGTGGTGTTTTGGTGTTGGGAGTAGTCATCTTTAAATGAAGTAGGGCCGGTCCGGGCCTTCTTTTCTAGTCTATGAATTTTCGTCTAATCTTGATGTAACGTCGCATAACTCTATAATTTCGATATATTTTTTGGTTTCACGTCGACACTCGATCCCAATAGCCTTTGACCTTCGTGGCGATGGAGAAGTCCAAGGTTCCCTTTTGTTGAACCATTGGTATGAATCAAATATAGAGTTTTTCATGATTAAACCTATCTTTTTATTAGTTAAATAAATTGATGTCACGTGTTTTTAGTTAAATTAATATGTAGACATCTAGTTTCTATTTCTATTGCCAATTTGGGTAAGTTGTTTATTATTTAATTTTAATCTATTTAATATTGATTAAAATGGACAATAAACATATTTAATATTAATCTCGTGGGTCTTCATTGATACATTTATTAAAATATATCGAGAATACTATTTTGGATGTAGCATAACTCAAGCACATAGATTAAAAGAAACAAATTTTGAGTGGATATAATTATTTATTTGAAATATTTAAAAAAATGAATTATCAATTTTATTTTGTAAATCTGGTCCTGAGAGATTAAGTTTCAATGAAAAGAGAGTGCATAGACACACATAAAGAATGCTTCCAACAGCAGCATAGTAATTATTGTCTTTCTCGTGTGTAGTCGATTTCATCATCGTTCTAGTAAAATCACAATTAAAATAAATTTTTTTTATCAGCTGGTTTAATATTGGATTTCCTTCTATTAAATATTCAAATTTTGAGTTTAATATGTTAATTTTTTATTTTTAAAATTTTGATCAAATTTATGTTATAACATCAGAAAATTTGAGAATTTTTTTATATCACGTCGGTATTATATGTTTCCATGACAACATTTTTTGGTGTTTTTTCAGCACTCCGACGAAATAGAATAAAAGTCAAAAAAATTCAAATTTTGTACACAAAGAATATTTTCATGAGATTTAGTGATAACAATATCAAAAATATAATTTTGACATAAAACATATCATCTTAGTAATTTAGCCTTCTCGAGTTAAGATTCAATTCTTTTTTTCAAGAAAACTTTTACATTTATATTATCAACATCTAAGATAAATTTATTTGCAAGTAAAAATAATAGTTATTTTTCAAAAGCTCTTTTTACTGTATAAAATTCATTTTCGTTGATATAGCATCGTATGACTTATGCATCTTAGAATAATTCACTACAATACATGCATGTATGGTTGTTCTTTATTTAATGTGGGATTTGTAAGAGCTGCTGCTACCAATTATCTATGACATTTATAAATCATTTCATCTTGAGAAATAAGCATTTTTGGAAAAAATTTGCAATTCTCTTTTAGTTGGCTAAATCCTTTAATGTGTTCTTCTGTCCATATGAATCTTACATATTTTTTTAATAATGGACTAAACAATTTTCGTGTTTTATTAGGTTCTTAATGAATATTTCAGCAAAGTTAATAACTTCTGAGAAACTTTGAAATTGTTTTTTTTCTTTAGTTCTTCTGAAAAAATCTTCACTTTTTCCTTTATATTTTTTTGTATAATTTTTCATGATTCATTGATTTCTACTCCAAATAATTCAATATTCCTTGTAGTGATGATTGTTTTATTTTTAGATAGGAATAGCCCTTTCTGTTTAAAAACTTTAAGAAATATTTCTAAATATTAACATGTTCGTCAATATTTTTTCATGCTACTAAAATATCATTATTATAAACAATAATAAAATCTAGATATTATTTAAAAATATTATCCATATTTCTTTGGAGTATCTGATGTGCAATTTCCAATCTCATTGGTAATACTTCTCAAATATAATGTCTTCATGGTGTGGAGAAAGCTATGAATTTCTTCCTTTCCTCCTACATTTGAATTTGAGCAAAACTGAACTTGCAATCAAATTTAGATGATATTTTTGTGTTACGTATACAACTTATTAAATGTTCTTTACTAGCTATAAAACCCTCGTCAAACTCCACAATTTTATTGATTTTTTGATAATTAATAACTAGCTTGGGTTTGTTTCTTTTGATCTCACAATGATTTTTTACCAGAAAGCTTGGACCGTTATATGATGATATTTTTGCTTTGATTAAAATAAGGTCCAAATATTTATTGATAATAATATGCAAATTTTTTTGATCAATTATGTTCATCGTGAAATGTTTACATATTACGAACTCATATTCCTTGTCTTCCTTGATTTTAAGGTTGGCTTGGAGTTGGTTTCTTTCCCATTTTGTCAAGGGATTTTCATTGTAATTTTCTTTAGTTCTTTTCTTAAACATCTTCTAGGGATATTTTCTATTTCAAACTCTATATTTTTTGATGTTAACCTATTTTAAGGACATTCATTTCTTTCGGTTGAAGGTTTTTTTTTTCTGTTTGGAGCATTGTATCTCCAAATCTTATGGAATATTTCATTTTTGGGAGTTAGAGATTTCCTTCATCATCACGCTTGCTGTGAAACTAGATTAGAATTTTTTTGTAAAATACCTATCTTTATCTCTGGTTTATGACTTTGAGATCACATGATGTTCTGAACATTAATCGTCTAATTTCATTTTCTTGAGTATATGATTTAAACATTTGCAAGAAATTATTTCCTAGGAAAATTTTTGCTCATATATACTTGAAATATATTGATAGTGTAGCAGTTTTCCATCACATATGATTAAAATTCTGCTCATCTTATTCCTTTAAATAAGATTAAGATTCGTTTGGAAAAATCTAGTCCACCAATCTAAGGTACCTTTAAATAAGATTAAGATTCGTTTGGAAAAATCTAGTCCACCAATCTAAGGTAATTATTTTTCCAATTATTTTTGAAAAACTCCTCTTTTTGTTGTACATATTATAGCCTCTAAATCAATATAAATAGCAAAATATTATATTTTATATTGTTCATAAAACATTCATACTAGTACATATATTGATAATGGACTCGTATTCATCGAATTTTCCACATTTTTTCTCTTGTCATGAATTTCATTTAGTTTTTAAGTCATTTTTAAGGCTTCTGTTCCTCGAGAAACTTTAATACAAGAACCAATTGATCCGATTTTTTCTTAGAATTTCTTTGATATGAACTTCCAATTCACCGATGTTTATCATTCTTTGGTAAATTTCTATAATAGATTGTTCCAAATAGTATATGACATTATAAGATAATTTATTTCTTTGTCTTGTAATATCGATATTATTTTTTGACTTTCTCTCCATGTTTCTGGATATCTAAGATTTTATATTATTGAAAAAAAATTTGTTACATGTTGATTTCTTGTATATGTATTTTTTTCTCACCTGTGACTTGTCATCTTATCTCCCTAAAAAGATAATCTATTTGACTTTGATTTCTATATAGAATCAGTTTGTCTTCTATCTGGCTATTTGTTTCCTATATTAAATGAACCTCGATTTTTTATGGATAAATTTCTTGAGAAAATTTTCCGAACACTCCGAAATTTCTATAAACTCACTTGTCATAAAAAAAATTCTGAATGATGTGTATTATATAGAGCTTATGAACTTTGATAAGTAATAGAGTATGATTTATTATCTTATTTCATTATCATTTTTTCCTTGAAATTTTGGTGCAATGTAAAAGCCTTGCTGAAGTTTTGATCTATCATATTATAGACAATTTTTAGATAAATTACTCATACAATTTTTTCTACATAGAGATTTCCTGAGATTGTTCTCAATATAGAATTTTGAATATTACCCATTCTTTTATCATATATAAAAATATCAATATGTGAATCTATCCCTTCTTTAAAATCTTATTTTATCATGATCTGGAATGCTCCGATATGAATCCATGACATAGTTCGTGCTACTTCTGGCTTGAGTTTATGTAATTAATATTTTATTTTTTTAAAAAAAATTAACTGCATCTCCATCTGATTTCCTATTATTTCCATGAGAATTATCATTTCTCTTCTGGAAACTTATAGATTAGATGATGCCTTCTGTTTCTTAGGCCAAGATTTCCTAAGAACTTTTCTATATGTCGTGCAGAGAATATTTGATATCTATGTAAGTCTGGGTTTTCTCTCATGATCTATTGTACCATGTTATTAGATATGGCTGTCTGGCTAAAGAAACCGGACAAATCTTCGTGTGTTTCATATTAAAACAATTCGTCTTTGCTCATATTCTGATTCTGTTATATCATATTCTTCTTAACCCAAGACTTATTCTTCTTCATATATATTTTTGTTTGAGAGAATGTCCTCAAACTGGTATATTTGAACTAGGTCTTGGTAATAAACCGCTTATTCGATATCTGAAGTTGATTCAATGCGTCTTATTCTCTTTTTATCATTTTATAGACTGTTGGTCGAAATATGATATATCGATCCACATGTCTAGTAATTATAATATTTAAAACTTTCAGTAGCTCTAGTGTGAGTTCTTCTGAAATTTTCTTTGTTGGTGTTCATCCTGTACTTCGAGATTAGTTCGATGCTTGAGATGACATCTTACTCTTTGATAGTCCACTTTTTTGTCTAAATTTACAAGATCTAGCATTTTGTCCACACCATAATGTTCTTAAGTTCTCCGTTTAGAACCAACATGAAGTTTGAAAATAATTTCAGTAATAAGATATGAAATTTGATTCTTTCGAGATTCGAGTTTGATGAATTTAAAGAGTGATCTTATTGCAGATTTGAGACGACAAGACAATCCTCGACCGCTAACGATAGTATGTAAATCTGGGTTTTCAATTAAACGGTTTCTTTTTGGATTTTTCGAAGAGCTCTAACGATGATATGTAAATCTGCCAGTGTATGTTGTCGTTTCGATAACTCAACATACATGGAAATTAGATAATTTTCTAGTCACTATTATTTCATGTAATTACTTTAAGCCAATTATTAATATAGGTATTTAAATATGGATTATATGAAAAAAAATATTTATAAAAATAAATATTGTGTAGGTCTGTTACCAACTAGTAATAATGTAGTGTAAAATTACAAGTTAAAAGTAAAATAAAAAGGCAGCTGGAAGCAATAACTTAACTGCTCACATATAATAATGTTTCATTTCAAATACTAAATTCAACTTAGAACCATCATTGTGGGCTACAAAACTAAAATTTTTATTAAATTTTTATTCTTTGACAAATACCAACTTTAGACCTAACAAAAAGGATATGTTTTTATATATGTATATACATATACATATACATATATAATTGTATGTTTTGTACCCCACAATGATGGTTATATATCTATATGTATATATATTTCGTCAATCTTACTAAATTTTGTGTTCACTGAGCTCATACTTATTTATTGGATATGCAGTTTTGATATGCTATATCACAATCAATAAAATTACAGTACAATTGATAGATGGGATAGCAAAATCATATATATATAAACTCTTGTGAGACAGTCTCACAGATTAATTTCTTGGGTCGAATATCTTATTTGGATCATCAATGAAAAGTATTAATTTTTATGCTAAGAGTATTACTTTTTATTTTGAATATNGATTATACGGCCCCTCACGATTAAATAATTTCTACAAAAATCTTTCCCGAAGGGCCATTCTCATTAATTCATCAGGGGAGCCGACATGAACTTTGAAAACAATTACATTAATTAAAAAGATAAAATTTATTTTATTGAGGTTTAATTTATTTCTTCTGGGTTTCTCGAAACTGATTCTCGATTTTATCTGAAAATATGATTTTCAAAAAAAATTACACAAAATGTGTCGAGTTTAACATGTATTGATAGAAATTTTATTAAAATTTCTTAATTTATTTATGTTAGGGTCCAATAATTGGCCATGTTGATAGAGTAGTCTAAATGTTGTGTTTGAGCTGTCGTATGATTTAAAATTTTGAGTTATATCGTTACCACGAATTATAGATTTTGACAAAAATTAATACCTAAAATCAACATTTCATAACAAAGAGAGACTATTACAGCCAACTTGTCCTTTTGATTCCCCTTGCATTATGACTTAGCATTATGCAAAATATGATAAATAAAATTGATATCCAATGACTAGATTTATCAAGGTTAAGCCTAATCTAGATTCTGGACCATAGGTTCATCTCGGTCCAGATACGTTCTCATAAATATCAGGTTTGAACGTCCAATTCAGATATTTACTATATTGACTTTCAGCAGCACCCTTAGCTGCTCTCTCACTATATTCTTAATCTTTGACTTGAGCGTCGGAAGGACTACGTCAAGACACCCTCTCGGCCCCCCTTCTAACAATCTCTTTCATGATTTCAGGCTTAGAGTAAATTCGAGGTCTGCATTCATACTGCTATCACCTGCTAGAATCGAACTTTAAATTTTCAGTGATTATAAAAAATCTTAAATATTTTTAATATATTTCCATAGAGAACACTAAAAATGTACCACTAATTTTTNAAAACAATAATTTCACTTAAAAATGTAAATGGCCAAGATGATTCCTCGTCGCCTTCAAATCTCAAGTTGTCAATATTCATACATTGGATGTGAGACTAACAGCATCTTGTGGACTTTCTTTTAAAGAAATAGCATTAATTATACATAAATCCCAAAATTTTATTGGAGTCATAAAAATATCTAGATAATTTCGATCTTATCTATCACTTTAGAAAAATAATAATTTTGATATAAAAAATAATGTTTTCATGTGTTAGGTCGAATCGAGTAAAAAATCTATCAATACGATTTCATATGAGTTTTTGTTAACAATTAAACATACGTAAAGTATATGTTCATATAATTTTTACATTGAACGTGAATATATATTAGATTAATGATATATTCTCAGGTAATTTTTAGAGTTTCCTGTATTTTTAATTATGGTCTGATTACCGAAACTCTAAAAATTGTATTTTATTTTTTATATTGTCAAAGTAATTAATACATAAATGTAATCTACTTGGGCATGGAGGATGAATTTTAGGAAAAAGTATATACATTATATTTATGATTTTAGTGAAAGCCCAACCAATCAAATCTGTTCTTCACATTACAAATCCGTAGACGCAAAAATAATATTAAAAAAATATTTATCTAGAAAAATTTACTTTTAAAAAATAATATAAATAATTCATCAGATAAGTAAGTAAGTAAGCACACGTGTTGAACACTGACAGCAGCATTAAATACTTGTACCCTGCCCCTACAGAACCTCATTAAATTCTAATTTGGGATGTGGTACAACTCGTGAGCCCCACAGCCCGGCGCCTTTTAACAAAGCTTTTTTTTTTTCCCCTAATGACACTTCTCTCATTATAAATTAATTTGATCATATTTATTACACCATTGAAGTTTTTTTTTAAAAAAAAATTGTATTTATTGTTTATTTTTTTACCATTTTGATATGTTATGTTCTCGAAATTCAATAAATGTTACTTCTATAATTTTTATTCTTTAGAATTTAATTTTTTGATAGAAGAACACAAATGAATTAGATCACATACATAAAATGTGATATAAAAAAATACACAAAAAACGCATGAAAAAATATCTCACATTTCGATTTTGTGAGACAAATATTCTATTTGAGTCACTTATGAAAAAAAATTATTTTTTATTGTTAATATGAGTAATATTGACTCGTCTCAAGAATAAACAATTTTCATAGTTGCAGTTTAAATCAAGAAGTGGAATAATAAGAAATGGATGAAGTTGCATTATAACTTTCTCAGCGTTCCGCTCTTCTTATAGAAACTGAAGAGAAACTTTAATTAAATTGATAGAAAATCCTTAAACACAAACATTCTTGTTCCACAGTTAAAGTTCAATCTACTCATAAACCAAGAGAAACCCGCATCGCCGAGCATTCCAAGGAAACGATCTCATGGACACGAGCAAAAAAAATATTCAAAAAACTTCTAAATAAATGGACAAAGATAAGTGTCGAAAATGAGTTGATACCATTAATTTATAGAGCTCGGAACTGTTATTTGGTCTTCTTGGTGAGAACCAAGGTTCGGAACTCACTGTCATCCCTAACAAAACTCCACCACAAATAAGTAAGGGGTATCATGGTTGCATGCCAGATAGCATGAGCATCAACAAGTCCTGAGTACGGTGGGAAGTCGTACATCTCTAACATCACGGCTAGCGCACCTCCAAACACGACACCCCAAATCTTCCAACGTGAGGGGTGATTAGTAGTTCCGGCCCAGATAGCCCACACAACGAGCTGAAGTACAGCCATTGCCACACAAACTATCATGTTCAATCCTGCAAAGGAAGTGTAACTATTATTTATATTAAATCACAACTTGGAATCAAGAGCAAATCCAGAGGATTAGTGGAATGAGTTAGTGTATTTATCATCTTTTGCATCCATTGAGAAAATGGCGACCCACACACACAAACATATGTATGTATGCGTGTCATCATCTTCTTGATGACTTCCAGTTAAGGATAGACCCATTGTTGCCTTGAAAAGTAGTATCAACAATGCATGATATGTAGTGGTGGGCATACCGTAGTCAAACTGATAGAAGTTTAGATATAAGATATGGGTCGCCACAAAAGCAAAAACAGGAGCCGCAACCATGACTCTGGCAGCCTCGACTCTCACGCTGAAAGCTCTTATTATGGCTAGAAAAAGAGAGTATCCAAGTAATGCCACCGCAGATGAGTAGTCAAGCTTCTCTGTCAAATCTACATCTCTGCATATGGTTTGATGTTATTTAAACATGAATTTGCAAATTAGCAAGTATCAAAAACAAGACAGCAATTGAATTGCAACGTCCCCTAAATCACTTAATAAACACATGCCTGAACTACACTGCGTGAAGTTCTCAAAACAAATCCCAAAAAATGTCTCTTAACACTTGGAAAATGTTTAACGACATTCACCATGTTTAACAGCATTCACCGAGCGGTATTTGTTTTATTTTTTAATTCATAATTTCAAGCAGGAGAGAAAAAATTATTCGTAACTTTTTGCAGTTGTTTATGAAAGTTTCACCAACATCATTGTGGTGGTAAAACTATAACTCGTCCTCGCATATATGTGATATATTTTTTACATGACCAAAAACTATAATTTAGTCCAATTCATTATTTTCCCAACAAATTTTACAGTTCATTATAAAATTCATTCTCTCTTGCAAATTTAATACATAAAGTTAATCGGGCACATGAACTTAATTAGATTTCTAACTTCTTAACAAAAGTTTGAATCAACATTCATATGTACGACTAATCTACACTGGTTCAAATGTAATAATGTTATAGGAAATAATTCGTGCCTCGCCAAATTTATCATGCATTCAGAAATATAAATCCCTCTAAAATTAAAACTCGTCCTTAGTTCACATGATCACAAGAAACCAAAGGAGGAAAAGATGCCGCTCACCTAGCGTGGAAAACCGCACTCCAAAACCAGGCATTCATCGCGATAATGGCGTAAATATGCCACAAGCCTGTATATTCATAGTAAGTGGTCTTGTTTGGCCTGAATGCTAGTTTGTAATTTACAAGGATAAAAAAGGACACCCATCCATGGAACTGCACAGCAAGATTAAGAGCAGAGAGAGCCATAGAAACTGGTTCCTGATCATATATAGATAACAGATCAGCTAGAAATAGAGGGTAACGGGAACTTAAAAAAGGGTATAAATTTACCTGAATTCCATAAATACGCCGAAATGGCCATTTCCCATGGTACTTAGAAGGCTGATATCCAAGTTTCTGTCTCTCTTCTTCTCTAGAGAGCATGCAGTGGTAACGGCAGTCACCAAGGCAGTCCCATTGTTTCCACTGTACATAAAGTGGCTCCTGCAGATACCATGGGCCATCACTACTGTTTCCATCCGAGGAAAAATTACAGTGTTGAAAGCATTTCTCCCCCGCGCATCCGGTCTTCTCACATTTCTCAACACATTCCCTGGAAGTTCAATTCAGTTTAAAGAATTAAAAGGCATGGCTTCAAGAAGCTATGAAATGAACAACGGTTGTCAATATGCCAACAGACACAGCATGCACAAGCTCTTGAGATTCCTAATTCCGAATGCAAAGTATAGAATGTTTTAGGTTCTAAACTATTTAATTAGTATTATAAACTTACGTGTATTAAATCATTTGTACTTGATCCAAAAAGCTCAAGAGTGAAATCCAAAAGTGACCAATAGAAATGCAAGAACTGGCCTCATGTGAAATGTGAACTGAATAAAATACCCATGCAGCAGTTTTAATATGATTAAATATTCTCTTTGTATTCATTGATATCTTGAGCCAAACAACACAACCATAAAGCACAAGTTGAACACAAAGAGTTCTTTTTGAAACTTCTTCGGGAGTCTATTATAGCCTGTCATAATTTATTCAGATAAAAAATCACTGAATCCATGTGAATTCACTCCTTAGTCTCATTTTGCTTTTCACATTAGCTCGCTACTCTAACATTTAAGCTGCACCTAGAACACGTAAGGCACACCTAGGTGCATGGTTTGTGCCTTGAGCAGAGGTGAGTGCTTTAAAGGAAATAAATTACTATTGTTAATAACCAATAAACATATTCATAGTTATTCAGGAATTCTTGACTGAATTTGTTGTTCAATAAAAGAGGCAATGAAAATACGACATCCTTCACTCTCATATGTGGTTCCCAACAAAGAGCAGAAAAAGGGTAGATGCATCAATGACGCATGACCTGAAGTTTTAGGATGGGGAAATTAATAAGGAATAAAAGATTGTTAAAAGATCAAGCAGAAAATGGCAGACAAGGCTATGTTAATGACTTATCACAAATTCATCAAAGAAGATTTGAATGGGTCGCCAGGAAGTGAAATGCCCGATCTAAATTTCCAGCCAACTTACCACCCGAAACAATTAAGCAAGTGGCAATCTATTCAAAAAGGTACATTTTATATAAGCACTTTTTTGTCGAGCACGATTTGTGGTCAGTCAATAACCCGAAAATCCAACTAAAAGTTTAACCTGGCGTTGTAATGTAGGACACTGCTTTGTGGAACAAGTCTTTATTACTTGACAAGCTAATTCAAATTCTCTGCAGCTCCATCTACCCACAGTTACTATAATTGCAAGATGAACCAAGACATACAGGTATTCTAGAGCCTAGTCACAAGGCAATGAACCAAGACATACAGGTATTCTAGAGCCTAGTCACAAGGCAAGATACACACGTTATTTAAGTAAAGCGTCTTGAGATGCTAAAATAGTTAAATGTGTTAAAGAGACTTTCATCGCATATAATTGAAAATGTTCGTTACAAATATTAAATGACAATAAAATAAATATTCATCACCATACAAGAAAATGAATTCCTATCTTTTTCAACTCTTTTGGATTTGTTATACAGATATATCAGACTTCATTAAAAAATGCCATGAATTCTAAAACCGCACCAAGAACACCTTTGCAGGAAACAGCCACACCAACTAGTATAATTAGATTTCTACTTCCCAGAACTCCAAATTTATCACTTTAATGAGACAGCCGCAATTTCACCAGCAATCTGCTCAAGCTGACCCAGAAAATAGTCCCACTTTCCAAAGCTCCAGTAACTCTCATACTTACAAACTATATAACTTAATTCACTGATTCTACTCCAAACTCAATAGTCCAAACATCCAAATACTACAAATAAACTCCTAACACCAACCAAGAATATAAACACAATTGAATCACGAACGAAAATCAAGATTTAAGACACACAAAAAGAAGCTCATCGACACAATCTTTGTACAGCTTACTGGTAAATCGGATCAGCATCACCGGGGCTCGCGCTGATCGATCTTGTCAAGCACGAGAGGAGAACCAAGAAAAGAGCAAAGCAACGTCGTTCCATCAGATTCGTGCCCACCCTTAGCGCCATGAACCGGAACAAAAGATGTCAAAGTCAATTCGCTAATGGGCTTTCGAAAGATGAGATTTTTCTACAGTAAAGAACAAAGATTTGATGTTGAATGATGAACGCCCCAATAGGGTCGGGAAAATACAGCATCAAGATTGGATCTTTCGACAACTCTGATATTTTTGGTTTTGTTTCTTGGATTTTTTTGGTTTATTTGAGTGCCAAAGGACGTGAGGGCAACGAAGGAAAGAGATGTACGGTGCAGGAGATTGAAGGACAGCTACTACTGGATCCTCTACAGTTCCTTTTAATGCAGTACATTACAATTGACCTTTTGGGCGTTTTTTATTTGATGATTGGACGATAAAGATTGATTAATCTCAATAGACCCGTGTACATTGCTCTCAGGATATGATAGATGATCAAAATTTATTCATGTATATATAAGATTCATTTTTTTTTTAAATTGTATGTGTGTCAAGATCTTATCTTTTGAAATGAAGTGAGAGTAGTGTCCACATAGGTAGGATCTTAGCCCAAACTCGTCGGAAAAAAGGTCACATAGTTTAGCTACTCCGAATTTAATGAGACGATTTCATATATTTTAATATTTAATAAAATTTTTAAATTAATTAATGTTTTAAAAATTTCATAAATAATAATGGTGTCAAATGATATATTCTATTTGATTTTACAAAATTATGAAAATTATTAAAAAAATAAATTTAACGATTTTTTTTCGTGTAATTGTTTCAATAAAATATATATAAAAAATATTGAAATTAACTTATATATTTAATGAATAAGAATAGATTGGTAAAGGAATCAAAAAAATAATACTAAATAATAAATATATACATGGAATATATATTTGTGTCATTTAAATAATTATTTTGAATCACTCAGCCAAATAAAATACATTCTTTCAACTCAAATAATTTTATCATAACACAAACAAATTTATATAACATATACTACTATCAATTTTGTGACTAAGATTTGGTAGCAATCATTTATGATTACTTGAAATGGAAGAAATAAGTTTCAATTAAATTATTATATGATTAAACTTAACTAATTTGCATTTAAACTTATGTTTTTTTTTTTTTAAAGCTGGACACACATCCGTTATTTTTTGTGTGTTTTGTGTAAACCCACGAACTAACAAGTAACATCCAAACTACGCCGACCAAGAAGGTAGAGGTAGGAAAATTCGAACATTAAACCTCTTGGTAAGTGTAATTATATATAAATATTTCTATAGTTGGTAATTATTGTATGTCATTATATATTTAAGTTTCTCGAATAAATTTGTCTTCAGTGAAATAATTTGTAGTCTTCTCTTTTAATGTAAGTTATTACTTTAATCAAACGTATAAATATATTAATATATTTTTGTTTAATATTATTTCAAAATCAATGAGAAATATAGTTATTATTTTAAAATAAGTTAATTAATGTTATTGAAAATTGAAATATTATTAAATATAGAACTAATTCACTTTTAAATTTTTTTTAGCATGAAATTTTTACATAAAACACATCTATGCTTTGTAATCTCAAATATAAATTGAAAATTATTCATGTCGGTTGATTCACTTTCAACATTGCATACGCCTACTTTGATGCAAGCACAAACTCGTAAATTATGACCCAATGGCATGATTTTATTGTATTTTTGAGAAATAAAATTCACATTTCCTAAAAAGATTCCTCATAAAGTCTGAAATATTTTGACAAAAACTTGTGTGAGACGGTCTCACGGGTCGTATTTTGTGAAACAGATATCTTATTTGGGTCATCCATGAAAAAATATTATTTTTTATGCTAAGAGTATTATTTTTTATTGTGAATATCGGTATGGTTGACCCATCTCATAGATAAAAATTCGTGAGACCGTCTCACAAGAGACCTAATCATGAAGTTTTTAGCTTTCTCCATTTTCTTGCTTTTATGGATATGTTGGGTTTCAAGGAGGGAAAAGCAGTTGCGAGTGTGCAGTTTTTAGGTGACAGTAAAGAGATTTCTGTTCAACTTGGAGATTATACAATTCATGGTGCTTCTTTAATGTACTTTTCCACACTATGGAGTGCACAAAATTAAGACATTTCAGACCAAAAATCACTAAGAGGAGCTTCTTAGTATTAAAATAAAATATTCATGTGGCTTATATATTGCAAACACACAGTGGCAAGTGGCAACCCATCACAATCCATTTCAACTACCAACCCACAAATTTAAGTTCCCAGATGTAAAAGAAACTGAGGAATGACACTTTATTTAATAAATTCGATAATTTAGTTCGAACCAAACAAATCAAGTTTGAAGACGATTGTCAGTCTGAATGGCGTTAAAACAAAAGTAGTTGATTTCAAACTCAAACTCAAATATAAAGAAATCGAGTGACATTTGTTTTGTTTATGTCAATATCATCATCTCCCAAAAAATCTGAATTTCGTTTACTTTATGATTACATAGATTTTGCTGAACTTGATATGCACATTGTCCACCAAGATATGTATGAGTTTTGATAGTAGCTTTAGTGTTCTTAGGTGGAATTAATAATGGGGAGGACCATGCAAGTGGGAGATCATTTACTTGAGCCAACTACAACCATTTGCGTGGTTTAATGACTAAGCTGTAAATCCATGTAAATCAGGAAGAAATGGAAGATGCATAGTAATGGCAATAAAAGAACCAACTCCATTCTTCAAGGAAGAGTTTTTGATACACCTTGTAGAAAATTACAGTGAACTAGCCAGATGAACTAGTCTGTACATGCGGCAGTTACTTGGTAATAAGAATTTTCTTTAACCACGAAAACCTTTCATCAGCAAAGGAAACATTACTCACACTATCTTGGCTCGACTACCCCTAGTTTAGCTTCCCGAAACCTAGTTGGTTTGATCTTTTAACAAACAAGTGAGGATCTAAGTGAGTGGGCTGTCGGGAGATGAGTGCACGATGCCCATCGAATTACTGACTCTGTCACCATGATATCGAGCTGCTCGAATTCACCAAGGCTAATCGTGTGGTTCCTTCTGCTGTGAAGGCCTAACGTTCGAGCCCCATCAGATGCACTCTTTCTAACCTCAACTGCTTTCAAGTCCATGTCTCCATCTGCAAGGAGTAGTAAGAAGAGATTGGGGGTCAAGGAAAACTACTCTAATTTGCTAATGTATCGCATTGACTAGTATAAATACAAGATTCTGTTTCCTCAACTGGACTATGGCACATTACACCGATACCCTCTTAACATTTAGTTTAACCATATTAGATCCACATTAAGATTTGAAGCCTGAGGGTATAATTGTAGGGAGACTAAATAATTACCTCGAGGAATTAAATGAAGTACTGATGAATTTTCCGCGGTATTCAAATCATCATCCTCCTGTTTAACCGCAAAGCTCGGTTTGAAAAAAGCAAAGCTTGGCAGTGTGATGACAGGCATAGAAAATTCCATGGTATTTGTTCCAGCACTACTACGGAAAGAAAACCCACAAGTTTCCGACAAAGGCGTAGGCGGGTCTACCATGAAAGAAGAAAACGACGACTTGCACGTGAATGTTGGTGACATAATTTCACAATTGTTGGGCGATCCAATTCCAAAACTAATATCCTGACTTCTTTTCATGACATGTGGGGAAATACGGCTATTCTCAGAATCCAGTCCACATTGTTGCTCACCACTTTTACTTAGATCTCTGAAAAGTGGCATTGTGTTCTTCACCCAAGAATGGTCTGTAAAAAATCGTCGTACAAAGAACTGAGTTCACAAATGGTTATAAGTTTGAGTACAATATTGATCCTTTCAACAATCATATTACAATAATTAATTCAGATCTCACGTTTCCATAAACTCGCTTCTCCAAATATCTAAATATAATCTTTAGTATTCTACAAAAGGATGAATATTACATAAAAGGATAAAAATATCTGAGATAGTAAAACCACGAGGGAAGAGTAACAATAACCTACCTAGAACCTGCTGTGGAGTAAACCGATTCGACGTATCCCTACAAAGCATTCCTGTTATCAATTGCTTTGCTGAATCAGAAATGAAATCCCATGGATTCGACTGAAATCTCAAGTCAGCAGCCCGAACAGCATCAAAGATCCGGGACTTTGTTTTCCCCCAAAACGGTGGTATCCCACTCAGAAGAATGTATAAAATCACACCAGCACTCCATACATCAGCAGCCTGATCATATCCTCCGGCAAGAACCTCTGGGGCTATATAGAATGGACTACCAACCGTACCATGTAACTTCTGTCCTGTTTTCAAAAAAGAAAAATAAAAATATCAGGAAATATTTCTCAACAAAATAATCGGCAAGAATTAACAGGGAAGCCAAGTAAGTCGGCACTCTACCTGGTTTGATGTAGGTTGCAAGCCCAAAATCAGCCAGTTTTATCGGTGAGGAAGAGGATTTTGTTGCTAAGAGGATGTTCTCCGGCTTCAAATCTCGATGAACAACGCCCTTGTCATGACAATACATCAACACTTGCATTAAGTGTCGGAAAAGCACCCTGGCTTCTGACTCGGAAAACCTGCCGTGCTTCTCCAACTTGTGAAAAAGCTCACCTCCAGCACAAAGCTCCATCACAAGATGTACGTAATCTTCTTCCTCGTAAACTGCTTTAAGGTCAACCACGTTAGGGTGCCCCGATAAAGTGCTCATAATTTCGATCTCGAGTTTGATACTTCGTACATCTTCTTGAGTGACCAACCGATCTTTTGAAATAGACTTGCAAGCTAGAACCTCACCACTAAACTTATCGATACATTCCCGTATGATGCCAAATTGTCCCCAGCCCAAATGTTCTCCGAGATTATACTGATCGCTCAAATTCGCAGTCGTGTGGGCATCTAAAATAGTTTCCCTCAAGCACGCAACTCGATAGCAATTACATGAACTAAACAGTGATTCAGTTTTGCTCTTGGCAACAGCCATACAAAAGTTCAACCTCAAAACGATCACACAACACCTATCAGGATCTCAGCTTTTAATATCTGAAACCTCTAATTATCACCTAAACTGCATCAGTTTTCTATGCCCCAACCAGAAATTTGATATAGTCACAAGAGGTTTGATAGATTCATCGTATCAAGCTTGAAAAAGCAACAGGAAAAATCCAAATCCAAAGAGTCTTAATTTCCTCCCAAATTACCTGGATCTGAAAAGTTCATAAAGAGCACGACCATATAACCACCGAAAAAAAAGTGAGCAATTTCACCGAACAGAGGGTAAAAGAACAAGGAAGACTAAAGCGAAGCCTTAATTTATTAAGATAGCAAAGATAAAAACTCAAACTGAACTACTCAATTAACCAAACTCTTGGAGCATTCAGAACATTGTAGGACACGACACCAACTAAATCAAGTACAGAAAACCCCAAACGTGAAACATCCCAAAATTCCCATTATGAGACAAAGGCCCAAATGGACCGACAAAAAAGAAATTTGAAAAACAAAAAAAAATTCCCCCACCCACAAACCTTCACATGAGAAAAGATGAAAATCCAGAAAAGCCCACAAAAATTTGAACTCAAAGAAGCATTCCCAGATCCACAATTTGTCCAAGAACACGCCAAGAACCAAACTTTTTCAGAATTACACGACGGGAAAATAGAGAAACACAGACTGCAACCAAGAAATCTAACCTTGAGAGAAGGAAAAACAAATAGTCAAAAGTCAGCAAAAGAGGAAGATGCACAATAGTGGGAGCTGTGATTCCCTTCTTCCTTCCCAACTAAGAAAGAAGAGAGAGACCTGTGGGGCGATTTGCTCTGGCCTCCTCAGTTTTTACCAAGATTGTTATGTTTGGGGTTCGAGCAATCATGTTTTTGTTGGCCACCATTTCATTCTCCTTATATATTTTTGGAAGAAAGTATAATTAAAAGTTTTCTTTTCCTTGATTTGTCTTGTATATGTGGGACATTGTGTGTGCTAATTCAAAATGATGTCTTTGAAAATTAGATCACCAATACAACTCGAAGTGACGCGTTTTTTAAATGGTATTCTATCAACCCCACGAGCACACAACCTTCATGCCACCTAAGTTAGAATATGTATATTGTTTTACGATGTTACCATTTTCTCCTGAGATGAATTAATACTTAAAATGAGAAATAATTCTTTTACCATCAAGAAATAATATTTTTTTATGAATCAGATCAGATTTGATGATACGTCTCACAAATTGACCAGAGAGATCGTCTTACGTGAGTTTTTTTATTTGATCAATTCCTACTTCGTGAGCCATAATAAGAAGATTTCATACAAAGAAAGCATTCGCAGTAAGCCTAGTGACTTCCGATAATCAGTGTGGGATTGCTTACCCTTTCTGTCGAATAATTTAATTGTCTTCTTTTTATGAGAGTAAATCTACTTGTATATTTGTACGTAAGTCTTTCGTTTCAAAGATATAATCTTATTCTTTTATTTCTTGTTGTATAATATTGATAAGTGATTTGTAATTAAAATTCAATGTTTGGTTTACACTCAGATTCTTGCAATTACACTAGTTTAAGACTAATCCATAGTTGAGTAAGGGCCAAACTTATAATGGAATGATTTCTTTCAACGCCTCTTATTTTCCACTATTTTATTTCCATCAACAAAATTAACCCTTTTTTGAGTTCATCCAAAATTGAGTCGGATCAAACATTGTACGATGATATCTCTTCATGCGTATGTTGTTCGCAATTTTGTTTCCATCAATAAGATTTCAAAATTCATATAAATTGTTAAAAAGAATCGAGCTCCTTATTATTCAATTACTAACTGTAATCATAATGCATTTTAAATGATTTATATGTGCTAATATCATTTATATTAGCGGTCGATGCATACGCGTTGCATAAGTATAAAATGGTACATAAATTTTATGAAATTTATATGCACGATAAATATTTATTTTAATTATATTAATTTAAAAAAATCATTGAGACATAATTGAAACTGGTAATGAAATGTAAAAAGTAAGGAGATATTTATAGGAAAAACAATTTGAAAAATGAAGGTTCTTACATGTATCTAAATAATTTATCTGAATATTTGAAATTAATTTAAAGAGAAATATGAATAGTAATAAACTGTTAGAGAAATGTAAGGACATTAAGTTGTATTTTTTAGATTATGAAAAGAACTTATTAAGAAGTCAGAAATTCAATATTTTTATGCTTTTGTCTTTAAGTCTGTCACGTAGAACTTGCTCAGTTTGGTTTATCTGATCAGCATGATTTGCAGACTACTGTGTTGACATTTTGGGTTTATCCAGAGTACATAAATAATAACGGTTGCAGATTCCAAATTTTTTTTTTTAAAAAAAACTCTATTAAAAAATTCAAATAGAGCTAAGAACGTGCAATAAGGAGTTTGGACTATGCTATGTGAAATATTTTAGATACATCCTATATAGACTTGCACTCGAATATACATGTCAATGGCATAAACAAAACTCTCAACTGACTTGAACGAGATCTTCCACAATTTGATGGACTGAACTTAGTTGATCAGTCTTTATCTCAATTATAAAATAAAGTTTTTGGCCCGAGAGCACATCACATGGCATCTTCACTAGACTTGGAGCTATTTAAAACAAACTTTAATACTCAAATTTTTGAAATACTCAGAGTGTTTAACATGCAATCAAGCCAGCTATCGGAGCTCAAATATGCTTTTCAAAGATCTAATGCTAAGCCCAAAGAATAGTCTAAGCCCTCTTCTTCCTTGTCTTAACAAAAGAAACCACTTGATGGAAGTTCCGGTAGTGGTGGTCATTACAGCAGCTCAAATGGTGGACACAAACTTTGCTACTTTTCACATCAACCTTTCAGAAAATAATAAAATAAACAGGAGATAAATTTTTATTCATCATTTTCACTTGTCTTTAGTTATCTATGCATCTTATTAATAAAAGTTTTGTTTATTCATATTATGTTCAATTTTTATCAATTAAGTCAGCAGCTTACATTTTACATCACAAAAAATAGAGAAATTGTTAAGATAAAATTTAAATATAAGTTTTGATGATCATAAACTAAATTGATACCGACTCAAGCTAAATTGCTAAATTACATGAACAAATGAACTAAACTAACAAAACAATCTTTGAAAGAACATCACTTGTGCTAATCAACTTCTCTGACATAAGAATAGACGGACAAAAATTTTATACACAAATCAAGCTGTCCAACTTAAGCATCTTACATAACAATAGACGGACAAAAACTTTATACACAAATCAAGTTGTCCAACTTAAGCTTCTTACAACAGCTCGAGTGGAATCAACTTGTTCCCGTTCATTTCGTTAGCAGAACAGATCAGTTGTTAGATTGATCTGGCGACACTCTGAAGACAACATAAAGTTATCTCCAAGTCTACTCTAAGAGTTGTCAGCAAAGACATAATAAAGATCGGTTGGTTACTTTTTTTCAGTTATTGTACAAGCAATTTGAATTAATCATTGTTATATTTGGAAACACGACAAGGACACGTGACACTTTTTATTTGATTGTCGGCTATCCAGTACATCTGTGAGTACCTTATATATTTATTAACATTGAGGATCAACACCTATAAAAGGGGAAGCATCAAGAAATGCAGAGATTGATGTTACATTGATCTTCATCAAGCATCCCAATATCGCACAAGATCTTTTACAAGATTCGTTCTCAATCTGTTTTTGAATATGCACAAAGTTCTATCAGATCGATTAAGAATTATTTTGTGCATCTTGTATTCTAACTTATATTTGTTTACACGAGTTGTATTGTATTGTGAGAATCACTATAACTGTTAGAAGCTTGTTTTGAACAGATCCAGTTAAGAAAAGAGTGTGCTAGGAGTTCCGATTAGGCAAGAGATAATTCTTAAGTTGGAGTGAGCTTGTATAAAATGTTGTAAGAATCAAAATCTTCTAATGAATCCGTCTAGAAACAAAAGAAGCAGAGACATAGTAGCTTAGTTTTTGAACTTCCAAAAACAAATTCTCGCATCTTCTACTTACATTCTTTACTTTTGTCATATCTGTTATCATCCTGATGTTGAGCTTTTAACTTGAACTAATATATTCACTTGTATATATCATATTCACTTAGTAACTTGAGTTTTTCCACACTTAGATATTTTAGTAACGTAAATTACTCAGTCTTGTTGGAATATTGACTTGAATTATTATTGCAGCTTGGTTTTTGCATTATTTGTCATATTTATTCTATTTTATTAAAGTTGAGGACATGATAGTAACCACCTAAGAATGACATGAATTTTTTCTTTCAACTTTACCCTTATATGATACTAATATTACACTTTTACTTTTTGTTTTTTTTTTTATTTCAACACACACTTTTATTTTTATTTCAACAATTCAAATATCAATTTAGTCCCTCCATAATTTGTCAAATTTCACTTTAATTCATCAATCATGATAAAAAAAACTGTACACACATGCATCGCGTGTGCAGAGTAACTAGTTTTTATGACATATCATCCATCAACTCTAAACTGTTCATTTGTATCCTAACATTTTTTTATCACCAATCTCGTTTTAGGAAAGAATCGCATTTAAGCATTATTAATCACGGTTATACAATGTTAGCATCACTAATTGATAAAATCTCTAAATTATGTTCTCTTTTCTTCTTATTCAACAATTTTTTTTTTCTTTTTTTAAAAAAAGTCGCCGTAAGAGTATTTGATGATACTTCATATGATTAACTTATGTTTGACTTTTTTTTGTTATTTTGACCAAAACAAAGTGTTTTAGACAACCTTCAAGCTCAAACAAATTTAAGTGAGACTTAATTAAATTTTTTAGAACACGACATAACGTAAAAAAAATTATAGTATATGAANAGTGTTTATATTATTTATATCATTTTATTTAATTTCGGTTATGGTTTTGAGTTTTGTCTTACTTTTCTATATTTAATTATCACTGCTTTCTATAATATCAAATAAAATATATTTTTTTATATAGTATTACGTTTTTCGATTTTTAAAAAGTTGTCATAAATTTTAGTATATTGATGATCCGTAAATTATTATTATTGTTGTTGTTGTTGTTATTGTTACGTATGTTAATTAGAATTTCAATATAAATATTTTTCAACCTTATCTGAAAATAATTAAAAAATTTAATCAAATTTAATCATATAAAAATGGAAAAAAAATGAATTTTTAAAAAATATTTATTAATTGTTTAAAATTTTGATAGAAAAATAACATATTTGACTTTTTAGATACACCTTTTAATTTTTTATCAGTAATAGTTCAACTCAATCAAGAAAAAATAAATCAATTCAACATTAAAATATTGTTATCATCATTTAAATGTTACCTCAAATCATATAAATATTTTTTAATAATAGTTTTAATAAAATTTCAAATACTAATATTTAACCCTTGATTATAATACTAGTAAAATAGTTGTTATATTATCAATAAGAATATGCCCACTAGTTTTGCTTTAAAAACAAGAATATGCAACTATAAAATACATAAAAAAAAAAAATTTCTCATTTATGGATATTAATAAATTTATTTAATTAATATAAAATATATTAATAAAATTTAAAATTTAATAAATTTATTATATTAATAAAATTTAAAATTACTTTGAATCCAGATAAATATGATTTGTATACGCTAAATCTCTTAAATTCTCTTCTTCCCCTTTTGCAATCCCCAATATTAGGGTATTAGGGTTCGTAATTCAACCATCTCAACTATTCAGAAAAAAAAAAAAAATTCAACCATCTCAAAGCCATAGCTTCCATATTTCTGATTCCCCATAAAATATTCAGTTTCCCATATCAAGACAATTTTCGTAAATCCAATTGCACGCGATCTCGTAAAAAAGCCCTTATTTATTTCAATTAACCTGATAGATTTTTCTAATTTTCACTCTGTATCGAGCTTCTACCGTGTGATTAATCATGGATGTGGATGGAGGAAGACGAGTTTTCAATAGACTCGGACCATCGTCTTCGAGCGATGGTGGGATCAATAATAAGCAGCAAAAGGTCTGTTTTTTTTGGAGACAAGGGAAGTGCACGAAATTCCCGTGCCCTTATTTACACAGCGAGTTACCGGCCGCGTCGAATGGGAAGAGGACGGCGCATCAGGGGTTTGGTACGGATGATAAATATCGAGCCGGTGGAGGATTGAGGAGAAGTGGAAACAATAATTATTTTAATAATTACAGTAACGCGTGGGGTAGAGAGCAATCGCGGCAGCCTGCTACTGAAGACAGGACGACGGTGAAAAAGATTGATAAATTGTGTAATAATTGGAAGGCGCAAGGGAGCTGTAGATATGGGGATACTTGTAAGTACTTGCATCAGTGGTCTACGGGAGATTGCTTTTCGCTTTTGACGCCACTTGAAGGCCATCGGGAGGTTATCTTTACTACGTTGCTCATGATTAAAGTATCGTGATTTGTTGTGAATTGGAGTTTGAATTCATTGTGGGATTTTTCTTTAGATCCCGGAGTTCTTTAGTTTGTCTATTTTTGGATGTGTTGCCAAACTCAACCTTGATTTTATCTTGATTAAATTAAAAATGAAAAATACCCGAGTTAATATGATTGATATTGCCGTTTTTCCTTAGAAAAAATTGTGTTCGGTTGATGGTTTTGCGTGTAATGGATGGATTGTTTTATTGCATTTCGTTGACTTAAATTCTTAGTTACAAGTTATTGAGTCAGCATTACTTGTTGCAATATGTCATAAATGTTGCCTTACCTTTATCTTTAAACATACATTTTTCAATCAGGTTGTTACTGGGATTGCTTTGCCCTCGGGGTCAGATAAGCTGTACACTGGGAGTCAAGATGAGACTGTTAGAGTTTGGGACTGCCAGTCGGGTCAGGTTGTTCACATTTTAATTTTTTGTCCTTAACAGTTGATCGCATATGTTACTTGTGTTTGGAGACCGTAGGCTGCAGCTTGCAGATGGTTAAATTTCACAATTTAAAACCAAAAATAAAATAGAATCAACTTGACACATGTTAATATGCTCGAGATCCTCTGAGCTAAGTAAAATTGGGAGGTATTGTACATAGATGGTGACTTAACGCACAAGATACAGATGAAGGGATAGAAACTGTAGGATTGGGTGGGCTCATATAAACTCTTATAGCTCTTGGATCAACTTACATTGCATAGTTCAGATATTTTCCTACTTACTTTGGTCTTTTGATTACTGGATTCTCAATAACATTGAACAGCTGTACTTAACCAATGTGTGGTTCTTTTTCCTTTCTTTATTATCCTACAGCTGGCAGGCGTAGTGAATTTAGGTGGTGCTGTTGGATGTATGCTAAGTGAAGGGCCTTGGGTATTTGTTGGTTTAACTAATCTTGTCAAGGTAAGATTAAAAACTAAATGCAGCAACTGCAATTAACCTTGTTTTGGCTCACTGTTATATTACTTTGCTTATTACTCTCTTGCTTGTCTACATTGAGGCCTGTTTCCACTTGCTTCATTAATGTCCTATTATTTTAGTCCCTGGCTTTTTGTGTGCGGTGCTAGGCATGGAATACTCAAACTTCTGCAGAGCTCAGTTTAAATGGACCAGTTGGCCAAGTCTATTCCCTTGTCGTTGGCTATGAGTTTCTCTTTGCTGGTACACAGGTATTTTAGCCTATTTTTGGGATAACAATATCTATTGCTTTAATTGTCCGCTATGAATACGCATGCTATGTTGCTTTTGATGTGTTAATGAATTGTCTGCAGCTTTTTTGTTATCCATGCCCAAATATTGTCTCCTGATTTGAATTGTTAGAGGGATGAGCTATGACAACACGCATGAACTGAAAGTGATTTATTGCTCCTTACAGTCATAGATGGGGATCCTCTTCCGTACACCACTAGACCCAATTAATCTGATTGTGCTTATCTACTGCAGGATGGGGCAATATTGGCATGGAAATTCAATGTAGCTGCCAACTGCTTTGAACCAGCAGCATTTCTCAAGGACCACACTCGTGCAGTTGTGTCGCTAGTTGTTGGAGGTAACAGAATGTACTCTGGTTCCATGGACCAATCTATCAAAGTGAGTTAACCTCCCGAGACACGTTCATTAAGTTTATTTGCTACAAAATTTCCTGATAAATTTTGTCCTTAAAATCTTGCTGTACTGTGTCTGTGTGTGTCGGTCTTATTTTATGAGTGTTATATCTTATATGCTTTATGTTCAGGTATGGAGCCTGGAAACTTTACAGTGCCTACAGACTTTAACAGGGCATTCAGATGTTGTGATGTCCGTTTTATGCTGGGATCAATTTCTTTTGTCAGCTTCATTGGACAAAACTGTCAAGGTTTGTATTCTTCCAAAAATTTGATGCTCCTCCCATCTGTATCATCTGACTTAGAAATATATCTGTAATTGATAATTGACTTGTCTTTTTGTTGATTTCCCTACTTTGCCTAGGTTTGGGCTGCAACAGAGACTGGGAATTTGGATGTAACATACACCCATACAGAGGAATATGTATGTTTTTATTTGTTGTTTACACTTCTTTTCTTCTTCTTCTGAATGGAATCATTATGTGAGGACAACTGCGACCTCATCTTTATGTTAACCTATTACTTTACTATATTATTAAGGAAGAGCACCACATAATAATCATCTTGGTCTCTTGGTGTGTTTTTATGTATTCTTCCTATAGCCACCTTTAATATTTTTATTTTTATTCCAACTTTTCAAAACACTTCATTTAATTAAAACATACCCATATTAGTTTTTAATGTTTAAAATACGTCATGATGATATTACTGAGGAACGTCTTCCAACTCGGGCCTATATGACCGATCAATAGAAACAGGATGTATTGAACTCATAATTCAATAGATACTTTTTATGAATGTCAACTAAGTATCGTAAGTAAATTGTTCCAGGTTGTTCAATCATTTGATAACCAGAGTCATTCTTTGATAAATGATCACTATGAGTCAGATTCAATAGAATTTGATCAATCCTTTTTTCTACCGTTAAGGCGGAGAACTGAACCAAGAATTCTCTTTCTTCATCATCAATCGAATCACTAATAAAAAACATGTAATGATTATATATTTATATCATATTATTATGAAAAAACATAAAATAAAACTCAAAACGAAAAATTAGATAAAGAAAAATTATTTTATATCAAATTTAAAATATATGCATCCATCGCCTGCCAAAATGCTAGCATGTATCATAAGTTGGTCAGAAGAAAGCTATAAATTGTCTTATCTTGTAATTTTTGGAATTATTATTCATCAGTTAATCTTGTTAACAACGCTTGAAAAATACCTGGTTTTTTAACTGCAGTAGTTTTCTGCAGGGTTTACTCACACACTGTGGGATGCATGATTCAGAAGGCAAGCCAGTGTTGATGTGCTCTTGCAATGATAATTCCATCCGAGTTTATGATTTACCATCGTGAGTCCCATATGCTGATACCTGTCTCTTGTTACATGATGATCCAGGCTTTGATTTCGTGTGATCACCCTGAATTCTAGTTGACCCCAACTCTACTCTAAGAACTGAGGCTTGGATAAACAATAATGAATATTATCCTGGTTGTTTTTCTGTACTAGATTTTCCGAGAGAGGGAAGATCTATTCCCAGAAAGAGGTTCGCTCCATTCAAATTGGTCCTGGTGGTTTATTTTTCGTCGGAGATGGATCCGGCCTGGTGCGAGTATGGAAGTGGTCTACTGAACCAGCTGCAGCATCATGATATGCAAATGATTAACCATACATCGAGTCTCTTTAATGTTGTCTCGGTGTCTTAATTTTTCCGCTGTACAAGTTGAAGAAAACAAACGCCAGATGAGAGGATTGCTGTTTCCATTTTCCATTTTTATCCATTTTTTTGGTCCTTATTGGTAGTTTGATTAGAGGACGGTTGAGTAATCTGGATGTTGCCTTAATGTAAGGTGAATATAGAAGATGTGATTGGTCTTATTCAGGCTTATGAATTTGAGCCATTGTAATTGTTAGTCATGAATAATTGATGCTTTCCTCGTCTTAATTTGTCTTCCTTATCATAATACCAATGTTGGATGATACTAGGTGAAAAGAAAACTAGGACAACATTAAATTCCGCATGATCTGCGGAAGCATGGGCAAAGGCATGGTTGACAAGAGTAGGTCTTTTGTGAGACGGTCTCACGAATCTTTATCTGTGAGATGGGTTAATCTTACCGATATTCACAATAAAAAGTAATACTCTTAGTATAAAAAGTAATACTTTTTCATGGATGACTCAAATAAGAAATCTGTCTCATAAAATACAACATGTGAGACCGTCTCACATAAGTTTTTGTCGATTGACAATAACCATTTTTCTCGATTTTTAAATAAACTTTATATCTAAATATAAATTTTATCTCGAAAAAAGTATTCTAGGTAAAAAAAAATGATTGTCATTCTTTAAGCAAAAACTTGTGTGAGACGGTCTCACGGGTCGTATTTTGTGAGACATATATCTTATTTGGGTCATCTATCAAAAAATATTTCTTTTTATGCTAAGGTACTGTTTGGTTCAAATACTTGTAAGTACTAATATAAATAGTCCTATCATATCACTTGTTTTGTACAAGTATTATTTATCTCGATCAATCAAAATATTAATTATTTATTTCACATCAATCAAATTCGTAATAATTTGTCTCATATCAATCAAATCAATAATATAAAATTACGATATTACCCTTAATAAATAATATTATCAATATTCTATTAATATTTTCAAGAATGACAAAATGATAATATCATATTATCTCAAATTTAATCAATCAAATCAATTAAATCAAACACTATATTAATTATCATTTTCTATTTATTTTATTATTACAAAATATTGCTTATCTCCATACTATATATTTCATACCATGAACCAAACGATACCTAAGAGTATTATTTTTTATTGTGAATATCGGTAGAGTTGACTCGTGTCACAGATAAAAATTCATGATATCATCTCACAAGAGACCTACTCTATTATTTAAACTGCCCACTGGCAATTGGCAAAACCTAGCCATTTATGTGTGTAAAAATGAAAAATCACATGGATATTTTCGACAGTACTTTATTTATATGACATATGGAAAAGTAACTTCTTAACTTAATATTACTCATCATATAACCTCCACTTAATTCTCATGACTTAAATGTTATATAACAGTATTTACATTTTTTTTATGGTACAAGGATGATATTGTTCCAAATTTTCGTAATTTATATATATTCAATGAAATAAAACGTGAGGCACATAATTTTCGCAGTATCACACAAAATGAACTATTTATTTAAAAAAAAAAAATTCATATTTAAACTCCTATAAATTAATTGTGTGTTTAAAATAATACAGTGATAGAGAAAATCATCAAATATGTTAGCAGGACTAATTTTTATAGTTTAAATAATATAAAACTAAGTATTCCAAAAGATTCTAAAAATAAAGTGAAAAACATAGTCAAAAATAATTTGTGCAACATAAAATATAGATTATTCGCACGTGCTATATGCTAGTACGACGAAATTAAAAGGGGAGAAAGTTTAGTTTTTTTGTTCTCTTATTGCACCATTTTTACACAACTTTCTACAGATTAAACATGACCTTGATAGCATTACCCCCACGTGCACTCGTTTCGAAGGCGTCTTCAACCTCCTTCTGAGAAAATCCGAACCTGTGGGTGATCAATGGCTTCACGTCTATCTTTCCGCTCCTCAGAAACTCTATGCACATGGGCCATGTGTTCTTGTACCGAAATATTCCCACCACGTCGATCTCCCTGTAAATTTTAAACTTGACTACATCAATTATCCTATGCGCCTCAACAAGAAAGATAAAATGAAAAGAAATGATAGATAGATGCATTATTTTGAGGATAAAAGGGATCTGTTATTAGATACCTTACAGCAGCGGGGGCGAGGGGGATAGTCATCTCAGAGTGCCCCATTCCCACAAGGCAAACTTTGCCACCTGATGAAGTGGCACCTAATGCAGTCGACATGGTTTTGGTGAATCCTGCACAGTCAAGAGTAATGTCGATTTCTGCTCCCATTGCTTTCTTGATTTGTTCAACTTCTGCTGATACAGCCTGTTTAAAATTAGCTGTCACATGTTATCACGATAGAATGTATGAATAGGGTCACACGTCTGCTAATGTACCAAAATCTAGATGTAACAAATGTATACTCAAATCTTTTAAATCATAAAACTTATCGAGCATTCATGTTTCTACCATTGTCACACAAAAACAACACAAGTGGGAAGAGGTAATTGCCACTGAACATTATGCAACTGACATTTTTCAAGAATAACCTGAATAAACGAAATTCATTTGCAAAACAGCGAGAGATACTAACATTCATGTTAGTTGAAACTTTGACAGTTTCATCAGCTCCAAGCTCCTTCGCAACAGATAGTCGATGATCATCGACATCTACAATGACAATTCTTGGAGATCCAAAAGCACGTGCCGTAAGCAATGCTACGAGTCCTATTGGTCCTGCACCCATCACCAGCACTTTGGTCTTGGGACCAACATTGGCACGACGGCATGCGTGAACCCCAACACTCAACGGCTCACACATTGCTCCCTCCTCCAGACTCACATTATCAGGGAGTTTAAAACATAAGTCTGCAGGATGCACAATCTGCAGTTGTGTCAAAACACAAAGATTAATATCATCACTCCACCGTTTCAGAGCGAATTCGAACAAAAAGATAGCAGAAAGCTTAATTCAATGTTTTATTTGCAACAGATTATTTGATACTATATATAGGACAAATCCCTTGTCACAGTAACAAGGGCTGCAGATTGCAATAACGGTGCAATGCAAAAAAAATTTAAATCATAATGGTCTAATACATAAACAGTCACCAAAAGAAAAAAAGAACATGGACAATTATTACTCCCGGATACTGTATATTAAATTGGAAAGAATAAAATGGAAGCAACTTTATACAAAACCATAACTTTCAACACACCTGATTTGCAAGGGAGCCATGAACAGGGGGAGTAGCGAAAAACTTCATCTCGGGGCATAGATTATACCGGCCTTCCTTACAAAGATTACACCGCCAACAACTGATCCCTGGTTCGACCGCCACACGGTCACCGGCAACTAAATGCTTCACCTCAGTCCCAACTTCCTCAATAATACCAGCACACTCATGCCCAATTACCATTGGCTCTTTCACAACAAAATCTGCTAATTTCATCTCCTACAATATGAGAAAGCAATGACCTTTAAGATTGTTCAAACAATTTAATGAATTCATAAATAAAATCTGATTCCCCGTCAATCCGAGCATCACAAAGACGAGATATCCACACATCAAAAAGCCAAAAGACTATGTTCAAGTCACATACACAGGCAGACCCCAAGAATAACATATCTAGGTGAAATTCAATATAATATATATTACATGTGTGTAGTGACCGAAAAATTATATTTTTCCAGAATAGGGAAAGGGTTTCACCTTGAGATAATGAACATCACTTCCGCAGATACCCACAGCTTTCATTCTAATTCTAACATCATGAGGACCTACGAACAAACAAGAACAGACAGATTGAAACACGTAATCAAATAGTATATGCATACATACTCACGGGAATTCCCCAATCATAAAACTGAAATTTCAAACAGAACAAACAGAAAAAAAAGATCAGTGAATACTAAAATACCAAGAGGTGGAAGCTTAAAAGGTAGAATCTTGAGATTGTTAACACCAAGAAGCCATGCTGCCATGTTCTCTTCTTCACCATTTTCACGAGACATCCCACCTTTGCCCATTTCTGATATCTGCCTCTGTTCGGATGAATGAAGATACAACAAAATTTAGTGCAATATTTATTGAATTTATCTTTAAATAATAAAAGAAAGATGGATTCTTTACCCGGTCGTCACTCACTGCCAGCTTTCATGTCGTTTGTGCGCTGTTCGTTTTCAGCATTTATATATTATAAATATGACGATAACAATGGTAGAAGATATCTATAATTTTGAGTCACACATTACTCATGTAAAACCAAACATCTGCCTTTCATTAAATCAAACATTTTCATCTCAATTTGTGCATCCGGATACGCCACGTGTTTGTATAATTTATTTAATTTATATTAAATAAAAAACGGTGATACTTAAATGAGCAAGTCTATTGTGAGATGTTCTCACGAATATTTATCTGTGAGACGGATCAATCCTACCGATATTCACAATAAAAAGTAATACTTTTAACATAAAAAGTAATATTTTTTCATGGATGACCCAAATAAGAGATCTGTCTCACAAAATACGACCCGTGAGACCGTCTTACACAAGTTTTTGCTTACTTAAACAAAAGTGATATCATAATATAAAAATCAATGAGAAATTAAATTATAATTTAAAAATAATAAAAAAGAATGACATAACATCATATAATGACAAATATTTGTCTCTATTACAAATATTTTTGATAAATAGTAATAGATGATGAGGAAACAACCCCATTCATGTAATAATAATAATAATAATAATAATAATAATAATAATTTCACTTTTGAAGGCACCAAATTCAAGTGTGTTACTCTCTTATGAAAATATATTGATATATTTATTATCCTTTTATTTTAAATAAATTATTGGCATCAGGATTGTACAAGTTACTGAAAAGAGTAACAGATGCACTCTATTGACTTCGTGAAATTTGAATGATGTTCAAAAGAATTGTTTTCAGAGTATCCTATTGGTAAACCGAAAGAAAAACATCAAAATAAATTGTCCTCGCCAGCAAATTATAGATGGAGATTACATCTTCCGAGTACAAAAAAAAGATTTAACACATACGTCATTATCATAAATCCAGGGACACAGACATAGAAAGAACTTCCACAAGAGTAATCCTGTACTTGCTAGCTTATTTTTGTTACGCCCCATCATGAAGGCAAAGTGTGCAGAATCCAAAGAACTCCAGTGCCCACACGTATTCAGTGTTAGATTCAAGTACACCATATTGAGATATAAACATGAAAATAAAAAAAATTAAACACCGAAATTTAAGTATAAAACTTCTAAAAATTATTTGGGTAAAAACAAATGAAAAGAATTATAATATAATATTTTATGATGTACAATCATTGAAAAACACTCTCTTAATATAAGATAACAAAATACCTCACAAATGTTATAGAATAACAGATGAGAGAAGAACTCGATAATGAGATGATAAGAAACGAGAGAGCTCTATTTAATGTGAAATGCATTTCACAAGTTTCACATTAATTGAAACGCAGTTCCTTCATCAGCTTTTCCCCCAACCACTCAATAATTGCCGACAAGCGGTCGTGCAACATCTCAAGACTCTAGACTCTGTATAAATGCATGCGCAGCTAATGAAAAGACACTTAATTTTGCATGTTCATCTCCCTGCCTTCAACAGCACTTGCTCCTCATCATGCTGTTTTGCTTTGGGGAGGTCACCCAATTCGAGCTAGCAGAATGAGTTATTCCTGAACCCCATGATTGGAGGCGATATGGGCCTCTTCCTAGTGCTGTATACAGCATGGTGGCACTCATTCATGATCTTGACTTTCTTGCTGTCGACTAGACAAACCTGAAGTCTAAGCTGTTAGTTTGGTTCATATTGTCCATCACCTGACTGAACTGCATTTCTGTTTATCCAGATAACTTTTCGAGAGCATGCCAATTCATTGGTCTTTCAATTGAAGAATATAAGAACCAAGAAAACAATCACTCCAGCATCTTCATAAACTTGCATTCTGAAGCTGCATGTGGAAACTTTTTTCCTATTTGATATCTGAACGACCATAGAATTTTCTTTGATTATGAAAGTTTACAAAACGTCCAATTTTCAAACAAGTTGCACCTGCTCCAGGTTCCTACAACCCATATCATGTCATGGACAGATGAAATCCAATAAGAACAGCAACAGCATAGAAGATAAACTTCAAAAGTTACCTATAATGTTTCAGAAAGAATCAAAATTAAGCATCATGTTGCTTTGCTTTCTTTTGGAAGCACTGGAGTCCGACAAGAGAATCTTGAATAAAGACCACAAGTGGTAAGAAATCAATGAAGCTTGCCAGAGAAATCACAATCAAGCACAAAAATCACAAGATTGGTTATTTTAACTCATAAGACCTCCAGCCAAAGTCAGTTGATTTTGTTCAGTTATGAGGTAACAGACTTGATGAAGCTCCAAACTGAATCCAGGGATGTTATCTTCTTAAAATTCACGAGAGAGCATGAATCAAGTCCTGTCCTCTCCGTGAAGAAATGAAATTCCCAATCTGTTTGACAGAGAACGGCACTGTACTTTCTATCATTAGTATGGAATAATACCATCTCTATAGTTGTCAAAATAGACTAAGCCCGACCCGCCACATAAAATAGGTGGGTTGAGTTGACATTGTCCCGCAATGCCAAATCTAACACAAAATTGGCTAGACCCGCCCCGTTTTGACATGTATACCCATATCTCTGCATTGCATATCAATTTGATTAGAGCACACAGTTCGTACCATTACTAGGATCCAATTCTAAAAGTTTGCCAAACGCAATCTTAGCTATAGCAAAATTTTCATGTAATTTGCTAGCATAGAAGAGTATCCTCCATATGACAATATCTGGAACAATAGGCATATGCTTTATAAATTCATATGCCCGAGGAACGTTACCAGCACGACAAAAAAGATCTACCACACATCCATAGTGCCGAATTTCTGGAACTAATCCATAATCTTCTCGCATACTACAGAAGCATTCAAATCCTTTCTCCACCAAACCGGCATGAATGCAAGCTTGCAATACACCAATAAAGGTTCCATGAATGGGCCTTATGCCATCACCTAACATTTGCTGGAAAAAGTCAAGAGATTTGTCAGAATCTCCACTCATTGCTAGGCCACAGATGACTGAAGTCCATGAAATGGAATCCTTTTCTTTCATTTTGTGAAATACGGTCAATGCCTTGTCGATAGATTTACACTTACAATACATATCTATTAAAGCATTCTCGACAAAAGTATCTAAATTTGTACCACTTTTGCAAATAAAATCGTGCACTGCACTACCCACATCTACTCTTCTTAAATGACCACAGGCAGAGAGCACACTAGTTACCGCAATTTTATCAGGCTTGATATTGGCCGCCATCATTCCATGGAAATGCCATATAGCATCATCGAATTGGTTAGCCTGAGCATATGCCGTGATCATAGAAGTCCAAGAAATGGCATCCTTTTCTGGCATCTCATCAAAAAGTTTTTTCGCTGCAACTAAATCTCCAGATTTGGCAGCCCCTATAATCATGGCATTCCAAGAAACATCATTCCTCTCCGTCATCCTATCAAAGAAACCTCGAGCCACTGCAATCGAGCCACGCCTCCCATACACGTCAATCAATGTATTGCACAAAAACACACTGATTTTAACACAATTATCCTCAATATACTCCACCATAGAATCCACAAGTTTCCACTCGCCTAAATAACTACAAGCTAATACAACTTTCACCATAGTGACCTCATCACCCTTGACATTTCCCCTTTTCATAGCGTCAAAAAGGTCTAAAACCTCCTTATAATCACCACATCGACTATACCCGCAAATCAATGAGTTCCAAGAGACCAAGTCCTTTACACTCATTTCATCGAACACTTCTCTTGAAATTCTCAAATCCCCACAACAACCATACATATGAATCAAAGCGTTACACACATAAAGATATGACCCGAACCCAAGTTTCAAAACATGAACATGAATTCTTTTTCCATATAAAACATCAGAAAGTCTACCACACGCTTTACACGCGAATATAAAAGTGAGATTATCCCCAAGCACTCCCGACCCGCGCATTTCATCGAACATATCAAGGGCACTTTCAGGACTTTCGCTTTGAAAAAACCCACGAATCATGTGATTCCAAATGGGCAATGTGGGCCGCTCAACATCGATAAAAGCAAAACGAGCTTTGTCCATAGATGCTTCGGTGAGAGCATAATGTCTGATGATTTTCGACATGGCGTTCGAGTCTCCGGACTGGTGGGTTCTGAAGCAGTGGGCATGGCGCTCCTTGATGGATTGGTCACCGCACACTAATGGAGCAGATTTGAGGATTCTTGAGAAGTGGCGAGAAATGGATCCGCCGAGTTTCATAAGTGAAGGGGAAACAGTTCGAACATCTACGGCTACCTTCCTTATGGCTCCAAGGAAAAAAAGTTCGATGAAAAAAATTAATTGAGCTGCACATTTTGAATATTTATACTTTATTTTATATCTACTTATATGAAAATCTGAATAAGTTGTAATGGGTCAATTTTGGTACGATTGCAGATCAAGTAGAATACACGTGCCTTACCTTGCTTTCTCCAACACAGCAAGAGTTTGTGCTGTCAAAAAAGGGCGCTTGTGCTGGAGTTACAACATTCAGTTTTCTCTTTTTCTTCGACTCCATCTGCATGTCATCCTTCTCTCTCAATCGTTCTGCACTTGCTCTTCCACACCGACACTGCCTCCGGAAGCAGCTCACGATGTCAGCATACACGCACGCACCAAACTCGTTTGAATTACCAGTGTTTGGCCGCGAGAACATATGTTGTGATGGGCCAGTTTTGGTACGGTTGCAGGTCAAGTAAAATACACATGCTCTACATTGCTTTCTCCAACGCTGTAAGAGTTTGTGATGTCAAAAAGGACACTTGTACAGAACCATTCGGTTTTCTCCTTTTCTTCATTTCTTCGACTCCATATGCATGTCATCTTTCTCTCTCAATCGTTCCACGCTTGCTCTTCCACACCGACGCTGCCTCCAGAAACAGCTCACGACGTCAGCATACACGCACGCACCAAACTCGCTGTGAATTTCTTTTACTTATATGATACTGAACTTTGCTTTCTTCTTACTGCGAGCTCCAAACAACTTATATTCGTATACTTTAATTTCTTTTATTAACCCTTCATTGTAGTAATCTATTCGGCTGTCTTACGATTAAATTTACTCTCATGTTTAAATATCTTAAAAAATTGAGATTACCGAATTCATAAATATGTCGATTAATTCTTAAATTAAAACCTTATATATGTTGATATCCTTTTCTTATTAACATGCTTTTAAAATTCTTTTATTAAACTAAGGTTTTAAGTTCTCTTACAGATTGTTTAAGGGATCATATTACAATTAATACTTAAGTAAAAGTTACCAAATTCATAAATCCACCAACATCAATAATGTTATCAAGTGTAAAATCCTTTTGAGCGTTACCATGAATTAAATATAGATACTCTATTTTCAAATCTAGAATACCATATTTATGGAGTAGATATCTGATTAGATTTTAAGATGAACATATATTTTATGTCCAATTTAAGACAGATTGTTAAACTTCTTCCATTTTAACCCCTACTCAATCTTTTTCCTAGTTATTTTCACTTTTATAAGTTTCTTCTACTTTCGTGTTTTGTATTTTTTAAGCACAATTCCAACCTAAAATAATAATCGTAAAACTAAAAATATAAAATAAAATAAAAAATCATTGTAAACAAAAGACATATGACTTTAACCAAGAAATAAGAATATTCAAATCATTTTCTCTTTGGTTCGTTAAATCAGTTTTTAAATAGGAGCAATAAATCTTTTATACATTACAATATTCACATACAACTCTAACAAGATTAAACTGTCAAAATTTACAAATTATTAAATTTATAAATTTCTACATATAACATATCGTCTTATACCCAAACATATCACACATAAATAAACCCATTTACCTTGTTTTTTTAATAGATTACAATACTCACTTCATTTTTCTCATATTTAACATAGACATTAGTTATTTCCCAATTTTTGTTTCTTTAACATTTATACCTGTCAAAATTAATTTTGATTAATACCTTAAAACTTGAAGTATTTATTGTTAGGTATATCAATTAATTATGAAAAAATCAATAATTGTTTTTTAGTTCATATTTAATTATTTAATACACATTAACAAAAATTAAATTATTAAAAAAGACCTACACAAATATGAACACATATTAAGTTCCTCTTGAAAAAGATATAAATGATCATATATTGGACTAACCTGAGTAAAATACCTCAAGAATTGAGATATCCTTACATAGTAAAAAGAATGATTATATATGCAAATAACATCAGTACATTACCGTATTATAATCAGGTGTGTAAATAGACCGAGACGGCTCACGAGCTTCTCAAACCAACTCAAAATTTTTTTGATTCGTATTATTAATTGTCGAATTCAAGCTAAACTCAAGCATGCTTGCATTTTTTAAAAATCGAATTCAACCACAAATTATATTGTTCGATAGTTCGCAAACCCCTCATGAGTTTTAATATTTTATTAAGATAATATAAATATTAAATAAATTTAATTCAAGTGTTTATTTTCGAAAAACTTTTCAAACATGTTTGAATACTTCGAGCAGATACTGAACTTGATCCTTAATTCGAACCGAATTCGAGAAAAAAATATTATAATTTTCGAATTTTGAATCAAATTCGAGTCTTAAAATTTTGATGACATTATGCTAGATTCAGTTCGTTCGAACTCTTAATTACACTGCAATGTTATACTAACAACATTAATTGTATAAGAGATTACTGAAAATATAAATTTTTTTCAAAACTTTTTACCTTGAAACATTAAAAATCACCCAACTCTACTATGATCCTTCTTGTTAGCTCTTATCATACAAAATCTAAATTTTCGATCCATTGATAGCTCCAAAATGAAAATTTTGTATTTCTAATTCATTCGGGACAACTATCTAATTGTAAAACGGGGAAATCTCTTGTCTTATTAACATTTGATATTCGGCTAAATTCGATTCGTATAGTTCACGATTATAATCAAGGCGACAATGTTCCTTAGGATGGTCAACAAATTTGTTCAAAATTTCTTTTTTTATTTAATTTTTTCGATTTTGTTTAAATTCTATTGATGGAGTTGAAAATGAGATTATTTAATTTCGTTCCATATAATTATATTTTGGTCTAACATTAATTTTTTTTAATGGTAACGCTTGTAATTTTATTCAGAATGCAATAAATCGTCTGTTACAAGATTCAACAACCAAAAAAGAAAAACCCCATTTTCCCAAACAAAAGGAGCAGGGGAAGAAAGCGAAAAAAAGGCAAGTGAATGCGCCACCCGATTTGCCGATCTGCCAACCTGTCTATGATCGGTATTGTAATGTCCGGTTACTCGTACAAATGATAATAATGTGTTTATGTCATTTATTATGTAGTTATTAACTCATTAGATTTCACGTTATGATTGAGGTATCAATATTGAGATTGAATATGATTTTTAGATTGTCAATAGTGTATTGAGAATGAATATGTGCCTAAATAGTGATAGTTATAAGTGTAGGTAAAAGTAGTGTAATGAAAGTTGGTAGGAAATGAGATGCAATTATGACAGTTTTTACGGGTTTTAGCGTAATGATTTGAATATTGATCCAAATTGTGTGATGCCATAACCATAAGGAAACTAAGATATAATGATACAACTTTCATGTTTTGGGTTTTGTCCAAATTATTGTGAAAAACAAGCCAAAAGTGCCCCGAAATGTGTCATGTATATCGTCATTCCTTCACTGACACATGTTAGGAGAATAAGCATAACTTTTTACTCAGACCTCCAAATTTTATTAAACTAATTTGAGATTCAATCCAAGACATAGAGCTACAACTTTCATGTTTACCACTTTTTTAAATTATGAAGGGAAGAGACTTTTCTGGAGCGATCTTTGATGAAGCAGTACGCAGAGGCAGAACATGTGGCGCCCGAGCGGTAAGATTTTACCGCCCGACCGCCGGTGCATTACAAGTGCAGTATTTTTACATAAAGTTCCGCGCCCGAGCGATAGAAAATGACCGCCCGAGCGCCGCCTTGCATAGGAAAAGATAAGTTTCGACTTCCTTGAGCTTCTTTACCATTCCCCACTTCATTTGCAGCAAGGAACTCGAGAAAAATCAAGAATTCTTCCTCTCAAAAGCTCATTTCTTCCTCTTCTTCATCATTTTGAGGTTAGAAGTTAGTTCTCCATTACAAGACCATCCTAGGGGTGCAAGTTTTCATCTCCTTTGATTTATATACATGTAGAGGACAATAAAGACATGACTTTCACATAGTATAGACATAATGACGAAGTTATTGATGTATTTGACAATATAGGAATGAGAAACGTCGTCTCAAACCAGTGTTCTTCCGCTTGGATTGTAAGTTGGCATGTTTTTGAAGTAATACATGAGTAATATTATGATTTCAAACACTTCCCATTGATTATTGCAATATGTACATTGTTAGTATGTTTATTGATGGAAACATAGCACCATATTCCATTGTTATGTATTAAATATGAAAGAAACTCATGAATATTAAAGAGGAGTGCTATGTCATGAACATGAAAGGAAAAAGACTGATTTTTACATGATATAGAGCTTGTTGACATCATGGGTTGTTTTAAGTCCACCAAACCTATTGGCCAATATATGTTCATGGGCCGTGGGGTTGCCAAAGGTGTTCCCTGACGTCCAACACAGTAGTAGCTATATAATAAAGCAAGCACGGTAGTACATGTCAACTAATGAAGCTCAAGTACAAAAATGAACATGAATATATACTATGATACGACATGGTTTAAAGATTCATTGTTGATCACGACTTGATATGTATGTTCCTTCTACGCATATTGATACATACAAGTGCCAATTTATTGAGTTTTGTAAACTCACGTAGCTCATGTATTTTCAGGATCAGGTAGTGAAGATGCATAGGATGCCGGTTCGCCAATGGATGCTTGTGACGTGCCTCCCCTTGACAAGAACCTGGACGTCTTATTGTATAGCTTACGCATATGTATTATAGTGAACTAAATGTCAGGGTTTGAAACAAATTTTACAATGTTTATGTCTGTGTATAATGATACATAGTATGTTTGTTTATAAGAATACGATTATATGTACGTATTGTTGTTGATTGAGTTGTTGGTTTAGGCAAAATATAGGGACATCATGTCAAAATTTTTATAAATCGTCAAATTGATGTCCCTTGTTTGAAATCACTTCATAATATAGGTATATCATTCAAACCCTATTTTGATTACAAGTATAAGTATCATTAGTCATGTCAAGTATAGAGTAAGGATGTGACAAGTATCAGTGCGGCTGTCCAACTAGTTTCGAATATCCAACGCTAGTGCACCACAATATGTCGAGTAAATTGCATTATACAATCCACGGGTCACATTTAACTACTTCCAAGACCCTAGAGACCTGCAAAGGTGTGTTCATGGCATGGAGATGGTAAGACGAGTCGTCGAGTCGAGTTCTTTCTCTACGTTCCGGTACCCCTTCGCTTCGTTCCAATCCCTAATCATTTTCATGTTGTAGGTACCGATAAATTTGAGGCCGTGAAAACACATTGCGTCGACATATTCGATGGAACAGTTTTGTGTGGACACTGTGATGACTATATGGCATTATCAAGGAGGGTGCCAAGTTAATCGAGTCGTCGATCGAGACTACCGAGTTCTTGGTATAGATGCACACGAATGTGTGATCGACGGATCGACGTTTTATAATTCTCCGGGCACGAATCCTCAGGCTACTGTTATGATGCTTGGAAGGTGAGAAATTAAAATGAATGACTTCAAATTGACTTATTAATATTATTTTTGTTCTTGAAAATTGGAAAAAATTTTAATAACTCAAAATTTTTTTTCATTGAAGGTAGATTTTAAACGAGATATGAAACTATATTATTTTTTTGGGATTTTTAGAACAAAAAACTTTATTTTTGAGTCAAGGTCGAGATGATACAATGAGTCTCGAACAAAAGTTTGAGATATCAGTACATTCAGATGTGTTATAAGTAATTGGCATAAGAATCGAACGCATTTAGTGGGTTATAAGTTATCCGCATAACTGATATTAGTATCGAACTACAAGTTTTATGCACTTTTTTATCAAATAATATTATTCGATAACGGTCGAAATATAACATTTTAAATGTTTAAATGCATAGCTACTATTAAAATGTTTTGGTAGGGGATGTTACACATACATGTTATATGCTTGTGTAAATATATCAAGAATTAATGTATTCTTCCAAAAGTGAAGGGAATTCCATCTCCAAAAAGGACACATTTCTGCCAATAAAATTCATGCAGGACAGAAAGTGGAATCTAGTATCATTTAAAGAGGCTTTATAATGCTTAAAGGTAAAAAAATTAAATTTTTAAAAAAAATGAAAAAAAATAGTAAAATGTGAGAGCAACTTTTAAGTATATTTCACTCCATTTTCCACTAGTAAAGTGTTGTTTATACAGCGACACTAAAAATTTACAACAAAAAATGAGAACTCCAAGAAATTGGTTTGTGGAAGCGAATTATTTATAGGGTTTTCTCTATAATTCAATATTTTGTTGTTAAATTCAAGAACATGAGAAATCGAAGAAAACCCTAATTGCATGTTTTTGTTATCAAATTTGATTTTCATGTCTTGTTGAAATTAGAAATGATTTTTAAAAGTGAAATTCCAATCGGAGATAGCATTTACCCTTTTATGAAAAGTCTGAAAAACATTAAATACTTTTCATTTTTTAAAACAATATATTTCATCTCTATGTGATAAAAACTCAGACAAATAAGAGATTTTATAATGTCTGATTATCTCTAGCCATATGTTGTATGCTACTAGGTATAATGAAACTTGTAATTAAGTAATAGCAAAAACTTATGTGAAACGGTCTCACGGGTCGTATTTTTTGAGACACATACATGAAAAAATATTACTTTTTATGCTAAAAGTATTACTTTTTATTGTGAATATCGGTATGATTGACCCGTCTCGCAGATAAAGATTCATAAGACCGTCTCACAAGAGACCTACTCTTAAGTAATATAATAGTGACTAATTCATAGGCAATTAATAAATTATTATTTCTTTAAAATAATTGCTAGTTTAACTTTAATATTTGGATGCGATATTGAATAAGTTAAAGGTGAACAAAAAAATAATTTTAAAAAAAAATTAAAGCAGACATTTCTTTTATTTTTGTTATTTTGACGTGTTTCACTTGTATATAGAGATCGATCTTGAAAAGGCCTATGTTGAAATTGTCCCAAACTAATACTCATTCAAATTTTTAGTATAAGATATTTAAAAAATAAAAATATATATTATAAAATTTTGTTTTTATACAAACAAAACGTCGTGCTTACTCTCGATCTCTATTACCATGCTGCGACGTTTTATTTATTTAAAATTTCGAAAATTTTCTTGTAATTTACGCGAATTTCCTGTTCAATCAAATTAATCCTTAGATTTTAAAATTTGTGAAAATAATCTTGAAACTTTTAAATTAAATAATTAATTAAAATAATAAAAACTTGAACTTGTAACGAATTATGTACGTAAGCAAAACAATAGGGTTTAATCATGTAACGAATAAAAAATGTTTGAAGAGAAATTTCAATAATAATTCAATAATACGTGTAATCTTTCACGAAAATACAGTCAATTTCCCATATCATACGCAAATTAAATAATAAAGATAGTCAATTTTTAATCAGAAGACATAATAAATAATCCCAACTATCAATATTAATAATGGTGCCAGTAATGACATCCAAGTCTTATTATAAAATAGAAGATTATTTTGTTTTTAGTAAATATAGTGGAGTAGGTCTCTTGTGAGATGGTGTCACGAATCTTTATCTGTAAGACGGGTCAATCCTACTGATATTCACAATAAAAAGTAATACTTTTAGCATAAAAAATAATATTTTTTCTTGGATGACCCAAATAAAAGATCCGAATCACAAAATACGACCCGTGGGACCGTCTCACACAAATTTTTGTCAATATAATGATCTACATTTGTGGACGTCTGTCTAATGTAAAATATTTTAGTTATTATCAATTGTAATCTTTAATTCTACAAATAAATTTTAAAACCGATAAATGTTTTATCCTACGTATTTTCAATCCAAAATATCTCTATAAAAATATACTCCTATTTTCAAAAACATCATGTCAATTTACTATTATTATAAAATATAATATTTAGGACATAAATATTAATAATTATCAAATCCATGTTTGGACTGATATTTATAAATTTCAAAAACAACTCCAAAGCCTTTACTTTTGTCCAGCCTTTAGCTTTGATGATGCCGGCCATTAAATCCCCTCTACTTTTCCTAAGACAAAAACTCATTAAAAAAAAAAAAAAAAAGCCTTTCCCCGATTAGATCAAAAAATAAATTTTGTATTTTACGATTATTTTCTTATCCACGAATCAAACGATGGAATTATATTTATATAATTTTTTAAAATTTATTTTGAAAAATATACTATGTACCATTGATATTTGTAGTGGATAAGTGCAAGCCAAGATAGTAAGTCATGCAATGGGAATACTTGATTATACAAATTCAAGAGAAGAAGTCAATGCTTGTGCTATTGAATATAATCATTTGAATGTCCCTTTCCAAATCAAAGTGTTTAATATTGAAAAACCATGCGTATTTCACACTTCTCTTCAAAAGCAAGCATCGAAACTATGTTAAAACAATGAACCAATGGCCAAAATACATTAAGAAACAGAGAAAAAATGAATCTACCTAGATTGAAGGAGGCAACTCAAGTATGCATTCAAGGTTGCTGTCCAAATCCCACCTTCAATACAGCGGAACCGGAACCGGAACCGGAACGAGAACGCTCTACGAAGAGTCGAAGCACGACTTCTTCATTATGTCGTCAAAATTTTGCAGTTGTGACGAAGGCTTCCTTCTTCCCGAATACATATTTTACAAACCATGAATCCATTCCTTCTATGCAAGAATCGTACACGCAGTTCGTTGAAGCCTATCCAAAGTATGATGAAACTGCTAGAATCGACAAGATTCGAGCCCAAGAGTATAGCGAACTGGATGTTTCTAACCATGTGTGTCTGGACTATACTGGTGTTGGTCTCTTTTCACAGTCTCAGGTTAAGTCGGATGAAACCAAACCTTCAGCATCTTCACAAACTCCAGTGTCTGATTTTCCTCTTTTCTGTTTGACTTTCAAGTCAGTGAACCTCAAGTCACAGCTGATTCATGGCGGGGAAGGATCCGAGCTTGAATCTGCAATCAAGAAAAGAATAATGGATTTTCTTAAAATTTCTCAAAATGATTATTATATGGTATTCACAGCTAATAGGACGTCTGCTTTCAAACTTGTGGCGGAATCTTACCCTTTTCAATCTAGTCGAAAACTACTCACAGTATATGATCATGAGAGCGAGGCACTTGAAGGGATGATCAACGTATCAGAGAAGAGAGGGGCTAGTGTTATTGCAGCGGAGTTCAAATGGCCGAGGATGAGGATTCGCTCGGTTAAACTTCAAAACATGATTGTCAGAAAGAAGACGAAAAAGACAAATAGTGGGCTATTCGTGTTCCCTCTACAATCAAGAACGACAGGAGTTTGCTATTCTTATCAATGGATGACTATGGCACAGGAACATGGATGGCATGTCTTATTTGACGCCTGCTCGTTGGGGCCGAAAGAAATGGATAGCTTCGGGCTGTCACTTTTTCAACCGGATTTCCTCGTTTGCTCATTCTACAAAATTTTCGGGGAAAACCCAACTGGATTTGGATGCCTATTTGTCAAGAAAAGTACAGCACAAATCTTGGAAGATTCAACTGGTGCTGGAATAGTATCTATCATACCATCAAAGAATCTGTTCAGCTTCGTTGAAGATTCTTCAGGAACAGATACAGAGCTCGAAAAAATATCAAAACGTTGGACAGAACAAGATTCTGTCCTTCAAATTTCCGAGGACAATGAAATCTCAAAAATGGAATGCAGATGCTTGGATCAGGTGGATTCATTAGGATTAATGCTGATAAGTAGCAGAGGGAGGTATCTCATCAATTGGCTAGTCAATTCACTCATGAAACTTCAACATCCTAATAGGCTCGAAAACTTCCCTCTGGTGACAATATACGGCCCAAAGGTAAAATTTGATCGTGGACAGGCTTTAGCTTTCAATATACACGATTGGAAAGGAGAAAAAATCGACCCCATCCTTGTACAGAAGCTAGCAGATCGAAACAATATTTCTCTAAGCCATGGATTTTTGCGCCACATTTGGTTCCCAGAGAAGTATGAAGACGATAAACACAGAATCATGTCAAGAAACATCAAAGAAAAAGAAGCAACTAGAATCAAAAACTGCAAAAACGAACAGGAAATTACTGTGGTCACCGCTGCATTCACTTTCTTGACCAACTTTAAAGATGCATATAATCTCTGGGCTTTCATTGCAAGATTCTTGGATGCAGATTTCGTGGAAAAGGAGCGGTGGAGGTACACGGCCCTGGATCAGAAAACCATTGAAGTTTGAGCATGAAATTGGATCGTCAAATTGAAACAGTAAACAAAAAATGTACACCTGATCCAAGTTGTGGATTCGGATCGTTTCATCGAATGAATTTCGTATAACTTTTCAGCGTGAAGTTCAATTTTTTGTTTGCACTATCTTAGTTTTTAAGCTGATACACGACAAGAATGCCAAGTAACGCATACTTCACAATAAAAATGAAGTGATCATACTGCAATATTGAACAAAGAATACATACAATTCATAGGGAAAAAAAAACGCAATCTTCCACATTCAAAATTGATTCCTTATCAAATGAACACTTTGAGGCAAAACTTTTATTTTGGAGATGCGAAATTTGAACATCCCTCTTGTTTGAAAGAGCCTATTGCTCCACGAATCAACATCTCTCATTTAAGGCATTTCATCAAACATGTAATGGACATTACCAAAGAGTCTTGCAGTTACACAAGTAGTCACGGAGAGAAATCACCCCGATCTCAACGTCCTTCCCAAAAATCCAAAAGACTTCTTCCGAAAATTATAAAGTGTTAATACTTTATAACATTTACAATATTGCATATATACATACATCCATATTCGCCAACACGTGAGAAGCTGATATCAGGTACTTCTTTGTGCTTGAAACCAGAGGAAAGATTTATTGTATTTCAGGAACAAATTTTATTTGATTATGTCCAGCGAGAAAAACTCAAATGACTTCATAAATTCTTGTTTGCTGGTGATGTTTCCTGCTCTCTAATTCTTGGACTTGTATAATATGCTATGCATCTGAAAGAACCCACAAATCTTTCTTTGCCGGAAACAGATTAACTTCGAATGATTAATGCGAAACCATAAAATTATGTTCTAATTTGAATGGGTAAATTCAGCATCTAGCTGCGCTCTTTTTTTTTTTTTTTTTTTTTTTTTTTTTTTTTTTTTTTTTNTTGTTTGACTTGTTTGGATCAATAAGAATTGAACAGTTATGTGAATAAGCATTTTGAATGATCCAATCCAAACGCCCCCGGTGAGCCATAGACGAGTGAACTCGAAGCTAGGAGGAGCAATAGCGAATAGAACCAGTGTGTTTGTGTACTATTGGTCTGTCTCGAAACGTAGTACTTGTGCTGCATTTAATAGATTTGAATCGAATTTTTAAAAGATTTGAATTGTTATACCAGATATAATTTTGATTATGTTTGTATAGGTTTGGGTATCTCTTGTTGTTAAGCACAACCGGCATTCATTCGTATGGAGGTTGAAGATAAAGAAAACGATAAATACGAGGAGTCGCCACCTTTCACCGGTTTTGCGCAGTTATGGAGTCAATGGCAACTCTTAGATTCCGTACTCCCCACCGGTGGATTCGCTCATTCTTTTGGTCTCGAATCAGCTGCGCAAGCACGACTGGTCGTTCTCCCCGAGGACCTCGAAACATATGTAATCCACGTTCTCCAGAACACTGGAAGCCTACTTTTACCTTTCATATACACCATAACCATTTCACCGGACGAACAAACATGGCATAAACTCGATAAGCTCCTAAACGCCACCCTCACGAATGATGTTAGCCGTAAGGCATCAATGTCTCAAGGATCAGCCCTTATGAGAGTAGCTGCCTCAGTTTTCTCCGAAATCCCTTCGCTTAAAACAATAAGAAGTTCCGCTTTGCGAAACGGGGACGTTGCTTTCCACCACGCTCCTGTTTTCGGGCTCGTTTGCGCGCTTCTTGGATTCGCCCCTGAGATTGCTCAAAGAGCCTACATGTTTGTTACAATGCGAGACATTATATCTGCCGCGACGAGGCTGAATCTAGTCGGACCTCTTGGTGCTGCTGTGATGCAACATCGGATCGCTCCGGTTGCAGAGGAGTTGTCGAAAAAATGGATGAATCGGGGCGTCGACGAGGCTTGTCAGGTGTGTCCTTTGCTTGATATTGTGCAGGGGTGCCATGGATACTTGTTTTCAAGACTCTTTTGTTCTTGATGTTATTTTTATCTTGCAATCTCCATTGTATTTCCCAGTACATTATTTGCAGGATCATATAATATAAGTTTATTTTATAGTTTGAATACCAATATTTTAAAAATCTAGGATGTCTATATTTTGTTTCTCCTAAATATTTATTTTAATAATTGGCTTTCTTGTGAAACAAAGAAAATCCATTGAAAGTCTCGACTCAATTTATGTACACCTAATTTATAGAACTACGAAAAGTTTGACCAAAAACCAAAATATTCACAAAATGCAGACCTTTAGTTTTTACCTATACAACGTGTCATCATCCGAAGGCTTTAAAAATTCCCCAATGAATATCAGCCATGGATTCTCTTTCCCCGACAAATATATAGGAAATTGCACCACCAAGGGGGACCCTCGCCTTTTCTCCCCATCACCCGTTTGATAAAAAGTGGGACCAAAATATTTTCGTCCCCAAGAAATTTATACACATGGCCTCAATCTTCCGCCACCACCTCCGCCGCGAGAATCTTGAACCTCAAGAGGAGCATGACGTCACCGCCCTCTCCTCTGATCCCCTCCTCCCTAATGACTACACTATCACCGCCCTGGAAACGGCGGAGGCCGACCCATCTCCTCCTCGAGACTCGGAGATTACGCCATTGTTGAAAGATGAGCCGGCTGACGGTGATTTGAAGGGGGATTTGTCAGTTGGGTTGTCGGCATCTACAATGAAGGAGGTGACCACGGTGGCGGCGGTGAAGAGGTCGAGTAAGGACCGGCACACGAAGGTGGAGGGGCGCGGGCGGAGAATCCGGATGCCGGCTGCGGTTGCGGCGAGGATTTTCCAGCTGACGCGGGAGCTGGGCCACAAGTCAGATGGCGAGACGATTCGTTGGCTCCTCGAGCGCGCCGAGCCAGCTATTATAGAAGCAACGGGTACCGGAACCATCCCCGCCATAGCTGTCTCGGTGAACGGCACACTAAAAATTCCAACCACCCCTTCCCCAGCCGCCGCCGCCGCCGCCGAATCCCCGAGAAAGAGGAGGAAAAGGGCTTTAAATAGCGAGTTTTGCGACGTCAGCGACTCTTCAAACTTCGCCCCCGTCGCACCCATTGCACCCCAGGGGCTTGTTCCCGTATTTCCAACCGGGACCTTCTTCATGATTCCCCCCACTGGCGCCTCCTCATCTGTACCGCCAAGTCAGCCGCAGTTCTGGGCCATACCAGCCACGGCAACTCCAGTCTTCAACGTCTCCGCGCGACCCATACCAAATTTCATGACTTTTGGCACTCCCACGGGTGGTAACAGCTCCGCCACCGCTTACGACGGCGGTGAGTCACAAGTTGAGCCAGAAAAAAGTAGAAAAAGCGGCTCAAAGGAACCTGCAACAGCCACGGCACCGAGTACAGAAAATGGTACAAGAAGTGGGACGCAGAACCTGAGGGATTTTTCGCTGGAGATTTATGATAAGAAGGAGCTTCAATTCATGGTGGCCTCTGATTCAAGGAATCTTGAACAAAATCCTTCGTCTAAATCCTGAACCAGAACTTGGGAGTGTAGTGGGTGATATTATTAGACTATGGTTTTAGGTCATATTTTTTTGTTTTATTTTATTTTGGTAATTTGTTGGTCTAATAGTTTTAACAATTTTGCTAATTATTAATGACATTATCTTACTCAGTTTTCCTTTTCTTCTTTTGTTTAAAAACAAAAACTCAACGATATCACGAGTAAATTTTGTAAAACGGATATTTTATATGAGTCAACTACGAAAAAATATTATTTTTTATATCAAATATTTTAATTTTATTGTAAATATGGACAAGAATGATCTGTTTCACGAAATAAAAATCCATGAGACTATCTTGTGAGAGAATTACTTTTGTTTAAATATTGTTGTTATTACTATAATTTGACAGATTTAAGATCTAAAATACATTGGTTTTTGCGTAAAAGATTATACAATTATATATATATATATATATTCTTGTGATTTTTTTTTATATTCTCATATTTACTTGGATGCAATGATATAGTTGGATTTTCTTGGATAATCTCGTATTAACTTTACTTACATGTTTCTTGAACTAACTTCAACATAAAAGACACGTGAATTTGATGAGAATACTTGAACTCATTTTGATACTCACGGAAAATTTTAGGGTCCGCTTCCTGCAAAAGTCACTAGTCCAGACGCAGGTTCGAAATTACCATGAGCCTGAAATAACGAATAAGATCGTTAGAAGGGGGCCGAGAGGGTATCTCGGCGTAGCCCCTCCGACGCTCAAGTCAGAGACTGAGGATATATGGGGGCAGCAGCTAAGGGTGCTGCTGAAAACAATATAGTGAATTCATTATCATACGCTCAAATCTGGTATGTATTAGAGAATACATGGGCCCTTGATGGGCTTGTCTTCCATTTGGGCTAGGGATAGGCCGAGGTTTGGGCCTGATCTTGAGGGGCCCATTTAAAGGGTATCACCAGTCTCCCCCTCACAAGTCGAACTGAATCGTAGGCTCGAAGTTCGATTAATTGTGTTGTTCCCGGTTTATAACATGAGAGTTGTGTGCTCTTACTCTGCTGCTCATTAGTCTCCACAAGCTTGGAAACAAATTAAATCATCTTCCCATTTTGAATGGTCAGGTATGTGTTTGACTCTCCTGTAAATAGATGATTCCTCATCATTTCATCCTCATTTCCCCCACACAGAACTTTCTCCGTGCCTCATTCGCTGATATTCACTCCCCTACGCTTTCCCCTCGCTTGCGCCCCGGTCTCACCTCGCGTGCTCTAGCCACCTCGCACACCTCCCGTACATCTCCTCTCTCGCGCAGCTGATCCGCGCACTCTCCCCCGTTCGCGCGCCATCGCCCGAACACTCTTGCCCAGCCGCCCGCATACCCTCGCCCACAGCTGCACAAGCTCACCCTCACACCCTCGCCCAGCCACCTGCACGCCCTCGCCCACAGCAGCACGCTCGGCCTCACAACCTCGCTCAGCCATCTGCCAACCTCGCTCACCCCTTGCACGCACAACCATGCGCGCTCGCCCGGACGCCAGCTCCGTCACCACGCTCGCCCCTCGAGCTTCTGCAAGCTCTCGCCCACGGCCATCTCAAGTGTCACTAGTCCAGACGCAGGTTCGAAATTACCATGAGCCTGAAATAACGAATAAGATCGTTAGAAGGGGGCCGAGAGGGTATCTCGGCGTAGCCCCTCCGACGCTCAAGTCAGAGACTGAGGATATATGGGGGGAGCAGCTAAGGGTGCTGCTGAAAACAATATAGTGAATTCATTATCATACGCTCAAACCTGGTATTTATTGGAGAATACATGGGCCCTTGATGGGCTTGTCTTCCATTTGGGCTAGGGATGGGCCGGGGTTTGGGCCTGATCTTGAGGGACCCATTTAAGGGGTATCACATTTCAAAACGAGATTAGTTCGAGTTCAACTCTCTCATATCTCAAATATTAAAAAAAACGAGAACTATCTCCAAATGATAAAAATAATTGTTTTGAAAAAAATCCACTCAAATAATGATCATATGTGTTCATGTCTTGCTCATCGAATCACATAATATATTTTTATATATCAATTTATTTTTCTTATGAATAAATATTTAATAAATATTGTCTTCTGAAAAGTTGGATTCGCCCATATGTTAAAAAATGATATAATTTAATTGAAATTAATTAAGTATTGCACGTGAGTTTTGGTATGCACGTGGTAAGTGGACCCCACACTTGTTCGATGTGGTCCTCTGTTTGGTTGAAGTGTTGATGTAGGTAGATGAACATTAGATAATTCTCCAAAAGCGCTCCTTAATATTTTTAAAAATTATGGAAGAAATCCATACAACAATGTCTTTTATATATATATATATATATATATA